>NC_134474.1:74141500-74159000 GCF_964194025.1 Convolutriloba macropyga | reverse complement strand
AGATTTGTAGAAACATGCAAGATCTTTGCATGGATATGAAGAAACAAAATTTTGGCAAGATAAACAGGAAAGGTAAACCACGACAAGACAAGATATACTAAGTTGTAAGAAGTTATATAGCACCGCTAAACCAGATTTAAGCGCGAATTCCTTTGATAAAGCACGAATTGTCAAAAGTTATCTCGAGTTATCAAGGATTATAACGAATTCTTGGACAAATTCAGCTCCCGTTAGTTTATTAACCAACAATTGAGCCTACCTCTCCCAGAATAATAAAATTTTAAAGGGGATGCAAGCTCGGTATGTTATAATGATATTGTTTTCAATTGCTTGTTGATATTGTTTTCATAATTATTTGTCTACATAATATTAAATAAATTCAATTAACAAGTTGGAATAACTTTTTTGAGATCCGTTTTCTTATGCGGGTTAGTTTGCCCAAAGTTTGCCTGATTTTTTTCTCAGAAAACTGTTTAGATAACGCTGTAAGAAAACTTTTAGGTTCAATTTAGTTTTATCTAAAAACTTTTACTTGGATGGTAAGTTTGTATAGTTATCAATCAGATCAGATGAAGAATCATTTTTTTTGTAGTCATGATTTTGTAGTCGCTGCAGTTTTAAATACTAACAGTCTTTAAACATTTGGTGAAACTTCTTTTAGTTTTCGTCAATTAATTTTATTTTGACAGAAAAACTATGGTTTTTATTGATAGGAATATTGCAGGAAAACGGAAAGTTAATGAAAACCTGAATCCCAAAAAATGTTTAGTTGAACGCTCACGACTTCATTGTGAGCCACGGCTGCAGATTAACATAGTTTTGATGGTTTTGGGCATCTCAGCATTAATTAAACCATTTACCAAATTCTATATATATATATATATATATATATATAAATATAAATATATATATATATATATATATATATATATATATATATATATATATATATATATATACATATATATGTATGCATATATATATATATATATATATATATATATATATATATATACATATACATATATATATATATATATATATATATATATGTATGCATATATATATATATATATATACAATATTTATATATATGATTCCAATGGTTTTCATCAGGAAAAGAAAAAGGTTGACTGTCTTCAAATAGATTTTCCTGTTTTTTATGCAAAAAATGGTAATCGGTTGCCCCAAATCACCTTCGACTTAGCCAAATTGGTGTTTAAGCGGCCTAGCCAAAAGTTCTAAAGTCAATTCAAAACTCTTGGCTTTCTCAGTGACTTCATCAGAGTCATGTAACCTATACATCTACACAACCGCGGTCAAAGTTTTTAGTAGCTTCTAATATTCGCAGCTGTGAAAACATCATCATTTTGAGCGAGATTTTAGTTTCCCGTGAGGTCAACTGAAAATGAATGCGTCAAATTTTCGAATCTCTCTCTTCGAATCTCGAACTTCGCTCGAAGAACTAGACTTGAGTCTATGTTTCGAGTATGCTCTATGCTCTTTTCTCTAAAAGGTATCCGTTTACAGTTATTATCATGCAAAAATTGTCTTCAAACTTATAGCCATTGGAAATTGCTACATTTTGAGCAATTTTCAATTTTTTAAAAAAAATCGATTATGCAAGAGGGTTCAAAAATCAACAGAGGTAAACTTCACAGAGACGCTGCATATGTTTCGTCAATTTTGTCTTTCAACTATATGCTGTCAATTCCTGCTGCACTTTTTTATTATCGACACAGCTGTGGTGGGTAACCTTGAATTTATTTGCTCATTCTATTCCCTCGATAATAATTAATTCTCATCATTTGATAAAATTGAAGTCTATAATCTATCATATACTTTGTCCTCAGGGATCATTAGCATACCTTTGATGTTCTATTGATTCTTCTACTTTTCATCAATTTTTGCCCGGAAGAAACTTTCTTTTGTCTCTGGGTAAAGTGGCTAATGCTTATGGTCTTTTAGCCTTCAATGCGGCAAACCCCTGCCGAATGAAATTACAGAAAAAAATCTTATTTTTGTCTTTTTTTAAAATGTCGTTTAGTTTCTAATCGATTTTGTTTGAACTTACAATAGCTTAAAAAAGTTTTTTTTCAGTTATTGTCCCTCCTCATTCTTTATGCGCCCCCAGTTATAATAATGTGTTATTGCATACCAAACATTATGCTTTAATGCAGTAAAAGCACTTTGGTTTACCAATAATCAACACCATCAGTCTAGAAAGTGGTTGAGCATAAAAGGAGATTATTTCTTGAAATTAGTGTTACCTACCGTTTTTTTCCCAAATAGGTCTTATTAGACTTACAATTATGCGATGCCTTGAAAAACACTACAAAAATACATTGCAGCTGAAAAGACATTTTTGTCCCGACCCACCTTTGTTGGGGAAGAACTACACCCCAGTCGACTTCGAATGGTTATTTTGGAATATCTTGAAAAATTCTTGCAGAGTCTTGCAAGACAATACTTTGTCTTGAAAGATTCCCATTCGTCTTGCTAGAATCTTTCAAGTAAAATATTAATTTTGAAAATATGCCAATAATTTTCAAAATTTGAAATGACCGAACAGGACCATCAGGAGATGAGCAAGTCGTTTCTCTATTTATTTTGTCTTTATTGCAGAGATTTACAACAATATAGTGAAAAATATTGACTTTCCTGGGCAGTATAAGAAATTTTTTTTCAAAAGAAATATATGTTAATATAAATAGTGACACGAGAAAACGTTGAAGCAAATAATAGTAACAAATTATAATATGATATAACACACCTTTTTTAAAAGAAATTTAGCAGCGTAATTTAGTAAAAACTTAAGTTTTTTCACGGAATTTTGTAACTAATGTTTAGAATTTTGTAAACAATTGACTATTTTCAGTTGTTTTTGTTGAAATTTTTAGTGGTATCGCTACTGCTTTCGTAACTTTGCTGTAAATGTGTTAAACATTTTAATGATAGTGATATTGATTTGAACCTTTTGGGGCACCTCTTTTTTATACAAAAACATTCAACTTTTTTGTTTCGTTTCCCGGACAACTACAATACAGAACAATTAAAAATAAAAGTGCAGTTATTGAATTGAGGATTTTTTTACGTTGAAATTAAACGCAATTAATTATATGTATTATGATTTCAAAGGAAAACTTATGGTTCCTATAGTTTTGACACTGTTTGCGTAAAAACTTTTAAAAAATTCTGAGTTTTACCTGAATTTGCTGTTTTGTTGAAGACTTATTGTTTAATATCAGTAATGACACGTTCAATTGGATTTCCAAAGAAATGACGTTATCTGTTTTCATAAAACAGTTTTGTTTGTTATTCGTTGCTGGCCAATCTCTCCAGTTGTTTTTTTGTATCTTTTCAAAAAGTTCTTTTTAAAAATGGCCGATTGATGTTGAAATAAAATCAGAGTTCTCAATTTCACTCCTTTTAGTTGAAAGCCTATGGTTTTAATTACTTCAAGACTGGCTTGCTAAAAAGTTAAAAATTATTTTCATTTTTACAGAGTTTTGAAAGATTTGATCTTATCACTCTTAATAATACCTGGTTTAAAAATCCCCTATGGATTCTCAAACTTTCAAATTTCAAATGCTAGTTTCATTTTTAGTTAAATTTTTTAAAGAAAAAGTGGACATTCAGCTTCTGTTCGTATTTAATGTTTGTTGTTAATATTTATTGTGGTTGTTGTTTTATCTTGTAGTCTCGTAATGGCTAATCATACCGACCCCATAATGACAAAATTGTTTTTTATTTAGTCACTTGAGTTAAAAAACTTTTTTTTCACTCATAAGTCAAAATTTTTCGAACAAAACGTGAATTTTTATATTTTTTTATTTCTTCCTCATTTAAAAGATAATCAAACACAAAATAACGATGAGCAGGGTGGGAACGTTATGTACAAACGCACATTATTGAACCTCATTGTTAAACATGAAAGTGATTGTTGCTTTGTTTTTATTAGTTAAAAATTTATTCTGATTGGTTCAGTTAATTTCAAATCACCCTTTTTACACAAACTCCATAAAGTTTGCGTTTTCTCTGAAAATTTTAGAAGTGGGCACAAAATCCTCGACGTCCGGATTTCATTAACCAAAAAAGGTGCCAGTTCCTCAATAACGTTATACGATATTGTATGATCTCCCAAATACTCAGATTTTTGAATCAAGGAATAATATGCTATTCGAAAAAAATAATGTGCTTCATCCATCTTATTATGTTTTCATTTTGACTGCAACGTAAGTAGCAGTCCCGCATTTAGACCAAAAATTGAAGAAAAGTAAACCACAAAGTTATATTGGAATATCTCGAGTTTTGGTTTTAAGCTCACTTAGAAAATTTCTGACTGGCTATTTGATTGTTTTTGTCGCATTATCCGTCTGGAAAGTTCTCATTATGAGACCATAGAATTTTTATTTCGACGTATTAATACGATACCATAAGATTCTTAACAAAATTCTATAGCTATTTTTGATCTGCATTTTTTCCTTAACATAGACATCCTTCGTGCTGTGGTATGTTTTATTTGTTCGGGTAAATCCATGTTCGTTCTGAATCGTTCTCGAATTCTTTAAACACAAGCATGCCTACTTATTTAGCATATGTCTATTCACAACTGTCAAAAGTTAATGTTAAAATCAATAATTAGATTAAAATATCGAAACATGAAAAACAGCAAAAAATAGAACAATAAAAATGTACTAGCACCTCGTGTACCCGTACTGTGAACCCGTACCTATCTTTCAAAATTAAGTCAATGCTGAATCGGGACAACTCTTCAGAAACTATTCAGTACAGATTCAGAGTCTTTTCATGTCACATTTTGCTCTGATGTTTTGCTATTCACTCTGATTCAGACTCTGAATCGCGCTGACTTTTTCTGGTTTAGACTCTTGAGTCAGACTATGATTTTTTTCTTTTTCATACTTTGAATTAAACTCTGATTTCTTTCTGATTTACGTTAACTTTATAGCTAGGTTTGTAGCTAATTTTAGAGCAAAGCTAGATCTTTCATATAAGAATAGGTGTTGATATGGCTCGAGACTGGCAGTGCTGGAGTTGACAATTTTTAGGGGCAATTTAAAGGAGCGTTGGCAATTTATAGGAAAGTTGATGTAGATTAGTGAAAACCATGCATGTACAGTTTTTCTGATATATAAACAAAGAAAAAACATTTTTTTCTGATTTAGAGCTAATTGCAAAAAGGTTAAAAAGGTTCTGAATTTTCCTCTGATTCCGAAAAAATCAGAGGAAACTGATTTTTAAATTTTGTTCTGAGTCAGAGAGAATTCACAATTGACGCAAAAATTATTCTGATAACCTTCTGAATCAGTTCTGAAAGTTTAAACCTCTCTGAAAATGCTCTGAAACAGTTCTGATACAGAATGATGTTTGGTTACGGGAAAATTTATATTATTATTGCCTCTTAGGTTAGGAATAAAAAATAAATTAGAACAATATCTAAATTATTCTGAAAGTGTCAATTCAAAGCCAATGTTTTCTGAAATCCTTCAATTCAGAGAAAACTCAGAATAAGTTTCTGATTTGGTTTTCAATTAGAAAAAAAATCACAATCAGCCTCTGCTAAGCAAATTATGATAATTTTACATATCATTTTTCTAATTATTACTATTATATAAATCAAATGTCTATTTCTATGTACAATGGCAAAACTGAGCGTTGTCTTGATACTGCGCAGTTAAAATAAATGAGCACACAAATTATCAAAATGTTTTGATAGAAATTACCCCATTAAAGCCATTTTCCTGCACATTTTCCTGAAAATTAGCTCAAAATTTTGTTGAATGGGTCGGTTTCTTAAACCCTATTCGACTTTAGTGGCATTGATATTACAGTCATAATTTCCCATTTCATCAAAAAAATTACTGGTGGCATTGACATTGATATGGTCATCTTTTAAAATGCTCCTACTTTCTTGTCTTAGTTATTTTTTTGGCCTTCACTGCTAATCACTGACGAAAAAATTTATTGACAATTTCATCCTATCAATTTTTGGTTCTATCACTTTCAGAGTGTATCATCTGGATTAAAGATGACAGTATATTTCTATACATCGCTTACATATATAGGCTCAAAGTGAAAAATGTACTTTTTCGCAGTTTAAATTAATAATTATTAGAGCTCACCTAATGTTGAAATTAATTTCGTGAATATATTTAGCACAAATTTTGATTCTCTCGTTCTTTCATTAACTTAACTAGCTTCTTAAAAAATCATTTTTTTTTCGTAAAATTTCATCACTTAAGTAGTTAAACGTTTCATCGCCTCCTTTTTAACTATTATGTCCACTTTTTATATGCTTATCTGATACTACTTTTTTTTCACTCTTTAGTGTGGTGACGTTAGAAATATGAGACCGCGAGAAAATTCAGCAACAAAAATTTCAAAGACAGTTTACAAAAGTCGAGACAAATTACCAGTTCCAACCCGGTTTCGAATGTTCCGACCCACCTTGGTGGGGCAGAAACTATATATTTAAACATTTTTTGTTCAATCAAATTAGGCCAATCAACATATTTATGGTACAGGAGAATGTAGAAACCAAAAAATTTATTTGAGTTATTTTTTTTGATCCATTATTTTGAAAGTTTTACGATAGGTTAAAATTGTCAACAAAAGTGATAAGGTTTTAAATTTTAAAGACAAAATGGAGTTGCTGAACAATTCGGTGCAAAATTTTGCTAATATTTTGGCTAAATTTTTCAAAAATCAGCCTTTTCTTCATCAAAAATGAATTTCTATAGCAGATTTTGTTTAAATTAGCCGGGGGTACAGACGTTACAACTCCTAACACAATCCTCTCGATTTCCAAAAACGACTACTTTTTTGCTATCAGAGTGTTCATGAATTAAACTTTGGCCGGTTTTCTATCCAATTTAGCTCGAAAATAAATAGATTTTCATCAAATTTTTTTTGATAAGTTGACTTGGTTATTCGTCAATATATGTATTTTACTAATAAATGGAACAATTATTTGTTTCTGAAGTATGTCAGCTACAGAAAAGATAGTTTTAGTCTACTTGTGGAGTTGATTTGTATAGGTTAATGTTTTTTCTTTATTTTTTTTTGCTTTTTTGTTTCTCTTAAATAAATCGCCCGAATGCTATTTTACGGGATTTATTTCATTTAATGCTCAGTTACCGACAGATTTTTTAACGTGCAAATGAGGTTCAGTGATTCTATATCATACTTAATCAGTTAGAAGCTCATAGTTTTTAAGGCTTCAACAGCTTTTTGTGTAATTTTTTTTCCAAAAAGTTTGTTTTTTTTTATTTCTCATCATTTGGTAGTCTTAAGGTTTAGTCTCGATAATATACATATATATATATATATATATATATATATATATATATATATATATTCAATTGATGTCCCATGGAGCTGAAACCTATTCTATTTAGTTTTCTTAATTAAACGTTTGACGCTTTGTTGACTTTCAAGAACACTTGATTGCAGAGAAAAAGTGGATTATTGAGATTTTGTTATATTTTTTTATCTAATTTCTGTCAACTTTAAGCTCAGATCCAGCAGAAATTTCACATAATTTTTTAGCTAAGTAAAAGCTAGTCGTAACGGCCTTTTATGTTAGACTAGGAGTTTTCATATTTTCTTTAAAATTTGACCATTTTATAAATTTATGCATTTGTTTTTTTTATCAAAAATTTACAGTAATGACAGAACACATATCATAACCATGGCGATGAAGGAAGGTGCAATTGAAAATATCAAGAGTTTTTAGTGAATAGCTTATGGTTTAAACGGCTTCTAAACCGTTTTCTCGCAAAATTCGATTGAACATTCGATTTTTGCTTATACCTGTTGTTCTATTCGTAGTCATTTGATATATTATGGATAATGACAGGTCTCAGGAGGTTGAAATTATCGTATTTATGGCTTCAAGTCCATAGCTAATTGTTTTCATGATACTGAATTTATTTGTTTCAACATTTTTTTACGATTTTTTAAAAAAAATTTTGATTCCTTAAAGGTTTCCCATATTTGAGGTTACTTTTTGTGTTTTTTTCGAATTAACAATCTTACTGCAGGTCCCACTGGCGCTTATTTTTCGAAATTTTCCATCAAATTTTCAGAATTTGTTATTCTTTTATTTGTCATATGACATGTTCTAGTTAATGTGAGGTCTCAATGGCTTCTCCTGCACTTATAAATTAAACCATTAATTGAATTCAGTTCATAGCTAATGGTTTTCTTGACAATAAAAGTTTCTGATTTTTTAAAAATTTAAATGTATTTTTTCACACTTTTCACTTTGTGTTCTTTTTGTTTTTGTCTACTTGTTACCTAGTCTCATTAACAGCAGGTCTCATATCTTGTTTAGTGATTTATTAGTAAATTTGTTCCAATTAGGTTCTTTATGATGCTAATTTAACATTGCTAAGCGTTAAAAAAGTACAATGTAGTTTCGGTCATTTATGTTTGGTTTTGTTTCTTGATTTTTACTTGTCTGGTTTCGTTGTCTTCTGAGTGGTATATCTCATTGGAACCTTGCAAAGGCATTGTTGAGTTCGTTTAATAATTTAAATTTAATGCAATTTTTTTGTTCATACACCAATCATTTATATGATAAATGAGAATGTTTTTATTTTCAAAGTTTTCTGTCTCCGCCTCTTTTGGAAGACAATTAAATGAAAAATGCAGATGAGCGTGGTCGGAACATTATGTGCGACCGCACATTACCGAGCCCCATTGTTTCGAATTCGGACTCACATAATCAGCAAAATTTGATATTTCATGAATATATCATATGCGTAGGGGTGATATATTTATCAATATAATTCTACATTAATCCATGACCCAAATCAACTGGCCTCATTTTTGTGATATGTTGTTTTCGATACCCTGCGATTATCCCCAGACAAGCTAGGATTTTGTTTTCATCTTGTGCGCATTTTTGTACCCCGCCACTTCGATGACGTTTTCGGTTATTCTGATCTAGTACAAAAATAAATTACCTCAAAGTTCATAGCAAAAAATTGTGAGCTCCAATAATCTAAATTTAGAAGTCAGTGGTCTCATATTTACTAAATACTTTATATTTCGAAATTTAAAAAAATGACTTTGACCCTATAACATTACCAATAGCGACCCATTGGAAAAATCACTGCATCTGTAAGCTATCCTGATCGGCTGATTTAGATTTTGAGTTGATAAACGCGTGTGCGTGTGTGTGCGTGTGTGAGTCTGTGTGTGTCTGTGTGTGTGTGTGTGTGTGTGTGTGCATGCATGCATGTACAGTTTTTCCGATATATAAACAAAGAAAAAACATTTTTTTCTGATTTAGAGCTAATTGCAAAAATGTTAAAAAGGTTTTGAATTTTCCTTTGATTCCGAAAAAACCAGAGGAAACTGATTTTTGAATTTTGTTCTGAGTCAGAGAGAATTCACAATTGACGCAAAAATTATTCTGATAACCTTCTGAATCAGTTCTGAATGTTTAAACCTCTCTGAAAATGCTCTGAAACAGTTCTGATACAGAATGATGTTTGGTTACGGGAAAATTTATATTATTATTGCCTCTTAGGTTAGGAATAAAATATAAATTAGAACAATATCTAAATTATTCTGAAAGTGTCTGCTTAAGAACAAAATTCAAAGCCAATGTTTCCTGAAATCCTTCAATTCGGAGAAAACTCAGAATAAGTTTCTGATTTGGTTTTCAATTAGAAAAAAAATCACAATCAGCCTCTGCTAAGCAAATTATGCTAATTTTACATATCATTTTTCTAATTATTACTATTATATAAATCAAATGTCTATTTCTATGTACAATGGCAAAACTGGGCGTTGTCTTGATACTGCGCGGTTAAAATAAATGAGCACACAAATTATCAAAATGTTTTGATGGAAATTACCCCATTAAAGCAATTTTCCTGCACATTTTCCTGACAATTTGCTCAAAATTTTGTTGAATGGGTCGGTTTCTTAAACCCTATTCAACTTTAGTGGCATTGATATTACAGTCATAATTTCCAATTTCATCATAAAAATTACTGGTGGCATTGACATTGATATGGTCATCTTTTAATATGCTCCTACTTTCTTGTCTTAGTTATTTTTTTGGCCTTCAATGCTAATCACTGACGAAAAAATTTATTGACAATTTCATCCTATCAATTTTTGGTTCTATCACTTTCAGAGTGTATCATCTGGATTAAAGATGACAGTATATTTCTATACATCGCTTACATATATAGGCTCAAAGTGAAAAATGTACTTTTTCGCAGTTTAAATTAATAATTATTAGAGCTCACCTAATGTTGAAATTAATTTCGTGAATATATTTAGCACAAATTTTGATTCTCTCGTTCTTTCATTAACTTAACTAGCTTCTTAAAAAATCATTTTTTTTCGTAAAATTTCATCACTTAAGTAGTTAAACGTTTCATCGCCTCCTTTTTAACTATTATGTCCACTTTTTATATGCTTATCTGATACTACTTTTTTTTCACTCTTTAGTGTGGTGACGTTAGAAATATGAGACCGCGAGAAAATTCAGCAACAAAAATTTCAAAGACAGTTTACAAAAGTCGAGACAAATTACCAGTTCCAACCCGGTTTCGAATGTTCCGACCCACCTTGGTGGGGCAGAAACTATATATTTAAACATTTTTTGTTCAATCAAATTAGGCCAATCAACATATTTATGGTACAGGAGAATGTAGAAACAAAAAATTTATTTGAGTTATTTTTTTTGATCCATTATTTTGAAAGTTTTACGATAGGTTAAAATTGTCAACAAAAGTGATAAGGTTTTAAATTTTAAAGACAAAATGGAGTTGCTGAACAATTCGGTGCAAAATTTTGCTAATATTTTGGCTAAATTTTTCAAAAATCAGCCTTTTCTTCATCAAAAATGAATTTCTATAGCAGATTTTGTTTAAATTAGACGGGGGTACAGACGTTACAACTCCTAACACAATCCTCTCGATTTCCAAAAACGACTACTTTTTTGCTATCAGAGTGTTCATGAATTAAACTTTGGCCGGTTTTCTATCCAATTTAGCTCGAAAATAAATAGATTTTCATCAAATTTTTTTTTGATAAGTTGACTTGGTTATTCGTCAATATATGTATTTTACTAATAAATGGAACAATTATTTGTTTCTGAAGTATGTCAGCTACAGAAAAGATAGTTTTAGTCTACTTGTGGAGTTGATTTGTATAGGTTAATGTTTTTTCTTTATTTTTTTTGCTTTTTTGTTTCTCTTAATTAAATCGCCCGAATGCTATTTTACGGGATTTATTTCATTTAATGATCAGTTACCGACAGATTTTTTAACGTGCAAATGAGGTTCAGTGATTCTATATCATACTTAATGAGTTAGAAGCTCATAGTTTTTAAGGCTTCAACAGCTTTTTGTGTAATTTTTTTTCCAAAAAGTTTGTTTTTTTTTATTTCTCATCATTTGGTAGTCTTAAGGTTTAGTCTCGATAATATACATATATATATATATATATATATATATATATATATATATATATATATATATATTCAATTGATGTCCCATGGAGCTGAAACCTATTCTATTTAGTTTTCTTAATTAAACGTTTGACGCTTTGTTGACTTTCAAGAACACTTGATTGCAGAGAAAAAGTGGATTATTGAGATTTTGTTATATTTTTTTATCTAATTTCTGTCAACTTTAAGCTCAGATCCAGCAGAAATTTCACATAATTTTTTAGCTAAGTAAAAGCTAGTCGTAACGGCCTTTTATGTTAGACTAGGAGTTTTCATATTTTCTTTAAAATTTGACCATTTTATAAATTTATGCATTTGTTTTTTTTTCTTATCAAAAATTTACAGTAATGACAGAACACATATCATAACCATGGCAATGAAGGAAGGTGCAATTGAAAATATCAAGAGTTTTTAGTGAATAGCTTATGGTTTAAACGGCTTCTAAACCGTTTTCTCGCAAAATTCGATTGAACATTCGATTTTTGCTTATACCTGTTGTTCTATTCGTAGTCATTTGATATATTATGGATAATGACAGGTCTCAGGAGGTTGAAATTATCGTATTTATGGCTTCAAGTCCATAGCTAATTGTTTTCATGATACTGAATTTATTTGTTTCAACATTTTTTTACGATTTTTTTAAAAAAATTTTGATTCCTTAAAGGTTTCCCATATTTGAGGTTACTTTTGTTGTTTTGTCGAATTAACAATCTTACTGCAGGTCCCACTGGCGCTTATTTTTCGAAATTTTCCATCAAATTTTCAGAATTTGTTATTCTTTTATTTGTCATATGACATGTTCTAGTTAATGTGAGGTCTCAATGGCTTCTCCTGCACTTATAAATTAAACCATTAATTGAATTCAGTTCATAGCTAATGGTTTTCTTGACAATAAAAGTTTCTGATTTTTTAAAAAGTTAAATGTATTTTTTCACACTTTTCACTTTGTGTTCTTTTTGTTTTTGTCTACTTGTTACCTAGTCTCATTAACAGCAGGTCTCATATCTTGTTTAGTGATTTATTAGTAAATTTGTTCCAATTAGGTTTTTTATGATGCTAATTTAACATTGCTAAGCGTTAAAAAAGTACAATGTAGTTTCGGTCATTTATGTTTGGTTTTGTTTCTTGATTTTTACTTGTCTGGTTTCGTTGTCTTCTGAGTGGTATATCTCATTGGAACCTTGCAAAGGCATTGTTGAGTTCGTTTAATAATTTAAATTTAATGCAATTTTTTTGTTCATACACCAATCATTTATATGATAAATGAGAATGTTTTTATTTTCAAAGTTTTCTGTCTCCGCCTCTTTTGGAAGACAATTAAATGAAAAATGCAGATGAGCGTGGTCGGAACATTATGTGCGACCGCACATTACCGAGCCCCATTGTTTCGAATTCGGACTCACATAATCAGCAAAATTTGATATTTCATGAATATATCATATGCGTAGGGGTGATATATTTATCAATATAATTCTACATTAATCCATGACCCAAATCAACCGGCCTCATTTTTGTGATATGTTGTTTTCGATACCCTGCGATTATCCCCAGACAAGCTAGGATTTTGTTTTCATCTTGTGCGCATTTTGTACCCCGCCACTTCGATGACGTTTTCGGTTATTATGATCTAGTACAAAAATAAAATACCTCAATGTTCATAGCAAAAAATTGTGAGCTCTAATAATCTAAATTTAGAAGTCAGTGGTCTCATATTTACTAAATACTTTATATTTCGAAATTTAAAAAAATGACTTTGACCCTATAACATTACCAATAGCGACCCATTGGAAAAATCACTGCATCTGTAAGCTATCCTGATCGGCTGATTTAGATTTTGAGTTGATAAACGCGTGTGCGTGTGTGTGCGTGTGTGAGTCTGTGTGTGTCTGTGTGTGTGTGTGTGTGTGTGTGTGTGTGTGTGCATGCATGTACAGTTTTTCCGATATATAAACAAAGAAAAAACATTTTTTTCTGATTTAGAGCTAATTGCAAAAATGTTAAAAAGGTTTTGAATTTTCCTTTGATTCCGAAAAAACCAGAGGAAACTGATTTTTGAATTTTGTTCTGAGTCAGAGAGAATTCACAATTGACGCAAAAATTATTCTGATAACCTTCTGAATCAGTTCTGAAAGTTTAAACCTCTCTGAAAATGCTCTGAAACAGTTCTGATACAGAATGATGTTTGGTTACGGGAAAATTTATATTATTATTGCCTCTTAGGTTAGGAATAAAATATAAATTAGAACAATATCTAAATTATTCTGAAAGTGTCTGCTTAAGAACAAAATTCAGAGCCAATGTTTCCTGAAATCCTTCAATTCGGAGAAAACTCAGAATAAGTTTCTGATTTGGTTTTCAATTAGAAAAAAATCACAATCAGCCTCTGCTAAGCAAATTATGCTAATTTTACATATCATTTTTCTAATTATTACTATTATATAAATCAAATGTCTATTTCTATGTACAATGGCAAAACTGGGCGTTGTCTTGATACTGCGCGGTTAAAATAAATGAGCACACAAATTATCAAAATGTTTTGATGGAAATTACCCCATTAAAGCAATTTTCCTGCACATTTTCCTGACAATTTGCTCAAAATTTTGTTGAATGGGTCGGTTTCTTAAAACCTATTCAACTTTAGTGGCATTGATATTACAGTCATAATTTCCAATTTCATCATAAAAATTACTGGTGGCATTGACATTGATATGGTCATCTTTTAATATGCTCCTACTTTCTTGTCTTAGTTATTTTTTTGGCCTTCAATGCTAATCACTGACGAAAAAATTTATTGACAATTTCATCCTATCAATTTTTGGTTCTATCACTTTCAGAGTGTATCATCTGGATTAAAGATGACAGTATATTTCTATACATCGCTTACATATATAGGCTCAAAGTGAAAAATGTACTTTTTCGCAGTTTAAACTAATAATTATTAGAGCTCACCTAATGTTGAAATTAATTTCGTCAATATATTTAGCACAAATTTTGATTCTCTCGTTCTTTCATTAACTTAACTAGCTTCTTAAAAAATCATTTTTTTTTTCGTAAAATTTCATCACTTAAGTAGTTAAACGTTTCATCGCCTCCTTTTTAACTATTATGTCCACTTTTTATATGCTTATCTGATACTACTTTTTTTTTCACTCTTTAGTGTGGTGACGTTAGAAATATGAGACCGCGAGAAAATTCAGCAACAAAAATTTCAAAGACAGTTTACAAAAGTCGAGACAAATTACCAGTTCCAACCCGGTTTCGAATGTTCCGACCCACCTTGGTGGGGCAGAAACTATATATTTAAACATTTTTTGTTCAATCAAATTAGGCCAATCAACATATTTATGGTACAGGAGAATGTAGAAACAAAAAATTAATTTGAGTTATTTTTTTGATCCATTATTTTGAAAGTTTTACGATAGGTTAAAATTGTCAACAAAAGTGATAAGGTTTTAAATTTTAAAGACAAAATGGAGTTACTGAACAATTCGGTGCAAAATTTTGCTAACATTTTGGCTAAATTTTTCAAAAATCTGCCTTTTCTTCATCAAAAATGAATTTCTATAGCAGATTTTGTTTAAATTAGCCGGGGGTACAGACGTTACAACTCCTAACACAATCCTCTCGATTTCCAAAAATGACTACTTTTTTGCTATCAGAGTGTTCATGAATTAAACTTTGGCCGGTTTTCTATCCAATTTAGCTCGAAAATAAATAGATTTTCATCAAATTTTTTTTTGATAAGTTGACTTGGTTATTCGTCAATATATGTATTTTACTAATAAATGGAACAATTATTTGTTTCTGAAGTATGTCAGCTACAGAAAAGATAGTTTTAGTCTACTTGTGGAGTTGATTTGTATAGGTTAATGTTTTTTCTTTATTTTTTTTTGCTTTTTTGTTTCTCTTAAATAAATTGCCCGAATGCTATTTTACGGGATTTATTTCATTTAATGCTCAGTTAGCGACAGATTTTTTAACGTGCAAGTGAGGTTCAGTGATTCTATATCATACTTAATCAGTTAGAAGCTCAAAGTTTTTAAGGCTTCAACAGCTTTTTGTGTAATTTTTTTTCCAAAAAGTTTGTTTTTTTTATTTCTCATCATTTGGTAGTCTTAAGGTTTAGTCTCGATAATATACATATATATATATATATATATATATATATATATATATATATATATATACATATATATATATATATATATATATATTTAGTTTATATTTAGTTTATTTAGTTTATTTAGTTTATTTAGTTTATTTAGTTTATATTTAGTTTAGTATATATATATATATATATATATATATATATATATATATATATATATTTAGTTTTCTTAATTAAACGTTTGACGCTTTGTTGACTTTCATGAACACTTGATTGCAGAGAAAAAGTGGATTATTGAGATTTTGTTATATTTTTTTATCTAATTTCTGTCAACTTTAAGCTCAGATCCAGCAGAAATTTCACATAATTTTTTAGCTAAGTAAAAGCTAGTCGTAACGGCCTTTTATGTTAGACTAGGAGTTTTCATATTTTCTTTAAAATTTGACCATTTTATAAATTTATGCATTTGTTTTTTTTTCTTATCAAAAATTTACAGTAATGACAGAACACATATCATAACCATGGCGATGAAGGAAGGTGGAATTGAAAATATCAAGAGTTTTTAGTGAATAGCTTATGGTTTAAACGGCTTCTAAACCGTTTTCTCGCAAAATTCGATTGAACATTCGATTTTTGCTTATACCTGTTCTTCTATTCGTAGTCATTTGATATATTATGGATAATGACAGGTCTCAGGAGGTTGAAATTATCGTATTTATGGCTTCAAGTCCATAGCTAATTGTTTTCATGATACTGAATTTATTTGTTTCAACATTTTTTTACGATTTTTTTAAAAAAATTTTGATTCCTTAAAGGTTTCCCATATTTGAGGTTACTTTTGGTGTTTTGTCGAATTAACAATCTTACTGCAGGTCCCACTGGCGCTTATTTTTCGAAATTTTCCATCAAATTTTCAGAATTTGTTATTCTTTTATTTGTCATATGACATGTTCTAGTTAATGTGAGGTCTCAATGGCTTCTCCTGCACTTATAAATTAAACCATTAATTGAATTCAGTTCATAGCTAATGGTTTTCTTGACAATAAAAGTTTCTGATTTTTTAAAAATTTAAATGTATTTTTTCACACTTTTCACTTTGTGTTCTTTTTGTTTTTGTCTACTTGTTACCTAGTCTCATTAACAGCAGGTCTCATATCTTGTTTAGTGATTTATTAGTAAATTTGTTCCAATTAGGTTTTTTATGATGCTAATTTAACATTGCTAAGCGTTAAAAAAGTACAATGAGTTTTGGGCATTATTGTTTGGTTTTGTTTCTTGATTTTTACTTGTCTGGTTTCGTTGTCTTCTGAGTGGTATATCTCATTGGAACCTTGCAAAGTTCGTTTAATACAGTGAGTTCGTTTAATAATTTAAATTTAATGCAATTTTTTTGTTCATACACCAATCATTTATATGATAAATGAGAATGTTTTTATTTTCAAAGTTTTCTGTCTCCGCCTCTTTTGGAAGACAATTAAATGAAAAACGCAGATGAGCGGGGTCGGAACATTATGTGCGACCGCACATTACCGAGCCCCATTGTTTCAAATTCGGACTCACATAATCAGCAAAATTTGATATTTCATGAATATATCATATGCGTAGGGGTCATATATTTATCAACATAATTCTACATTAATCCATGACCCAAATCAACTGGCCTCATTTTTGTGATATGTTGTTTTCGATACCCTGTGATTATCCCCAGACAAGCTAGGATTTTGTTTTCATCTTGTGCGCATTTTTGTACCCCGCCACTTCGATGACATTTTCAGCTTTTATAATCTAGTACAAAAATAAATTACCTCAAAGTTCATAGCAAAAAATTGTGAGCTCCAATTATCGCTAAATTTAGAAGTCAGTGGTCCCTTATTTACTAAATACTTTACTTTTCG
>NC_134474.1:74131500-74139000 GCF_964194025.1 Convolutriloba macropyga | reverse complement strand
CGGTATGTTAACAATCTCTTTTGAAATTAAAATTTGTAATTTTTCAGTACAGCTTCAAATACAATGTTAAATTTTCTAAATAATAGCACCGATAAGTTCCCAGATTGTAGTTCTCGTTCAAACTGACATACGAAAATACAAATATTCACTGAGACCGTTCTTGCATACGAAAACACCCAATTTCCCACAGTCCAGACCCTGGCCTGTCCACGATCCAGGCCCTAGCCTGATGTGCTCGCTCGTACTATCAAAAACTTGCATGAAGAGATCCATATAGCAGCACTTATTGACTTGACACCTTAGTTTTAAACCAATTTTTTACAACTAGAATTTTTGAGACAAGTCTTTTCCTTAATCAACATTTTCGTTGAGTTTTTAACAGGAAAAGCGGCTCGTGCTAATTTTTATTTTGTTCATGTCACTATCTTCAAGAAAGAAAGAAATTGACTTTTGAAAAATTTTCTTAAAGCGAAAGAGCCTTTCTGTTCACATTCAGCTTTTGAAGAACTACATTAATTTTCTCTCTAAAGGTATAATTAGACTACAGTATGCTGAACGTCAAAAATAAATTAGCGTCCCCTAGTTCCAGGCTTACAAAACAAAAATTCAGTTTGTGGCGCAGTTTTAACGCATGTTGCAATCAAATTTTGCGTTTGTTGCAAAATGTGATAAGTTATAAGTTTTACGTTTCGTTTGTTGAACAAGGAAAAAGTTTGCATTTGTGCTAAGCATTAACGAGAGACAAAACACTTTTTGAGTAGAATATAATTTCGAGACAATTTTTTTCCTTGTGAAACTTGAATGCAGTTCGTCAATTTTACATTGGTGTTTGTGGTTAGTTTCCATTGTGTATTATCTGAATTCTATAAATAGGCAAGATCACTAGTATTGAGGATTAATGGTGTAAAATTTTTGTTCGCTGAGGATCCTTAGTGTAAAAGTAAAGGATCCATAGCTTCAAGAAAAATGGGTATGTGAGGAAACAAAAAGACAGTTTTCAAGAATTAGCGATGATGAAACTAAAAACGATTTAATTCGTCAAAAAGAAAAACAACTTCTTTCAAGTTTTATGGAGTTAAACAGTGAAAAAGCCAGATAGAAATTCATTCAAGATCTTCGTAATAAAGAAAAGACTCAAGCAAGAGTTCAATCTTTATTAAACAGTTTTGGTGATAAGATAACAAAGTCCATGGAAACTGCAAATCTTCTAAATTACAGATTTTCCACTCTAAGAGAGTTCATTCGCTTGCAACAAACAAACAACATTCCTCCTAAAACTGCTCCGCGAAAGTGTTTCAAGTTCCGATATATAACAACCAAGGAAACAAATGTGCTCATAGTTTCATTGAATACAAGTAAACCAGTCGGTCCTTCAAAAATACCAGCTTGGGCAATAAAAGATGCTGAAGCAGCACTAGCGGAACCACTATGTTATCTCATTAATCAGTTCATTACCGAAGGAAAATTTCCAGAAGATCTTAAAAAAGCTTGTGTAACTCCACTCTTCAAGGGAATCCCGATGACCCACTCAATTATAGGCCTATTTCTGTCACTTCTGCTTTGTCAAAAATTTTTTGAAAAGGCGTTCAGTTCACAAATCACAAGTTTCCTAGAAAGGGAGCATTTATTGTCTGCTAGTCAATTTGGTTATAGAAAACAAATTTCAACAATTGATGCTATCTTGAAATCGACAGAACAAATAAGATTACAACTCAACAAGAAAAAAAATGTTACAGGGGCGTTTTTAGATCTTTCAAAGGCTTTTGATTCTATAAACCACAAAATTTGTTACGGAGACTTGAAAATATAGTTTTTGGCGAACGAGCTACCAATTTAATAGAGAAGTATTTGAGTGAAAGAACGCAAAGAGTTGTTCTGAATGGAATTGAATCAGATTGGATAAATTTGAAAAGAGGAGTTGCACAAGGTACTATTTTAGGACCTCTATTATTTAACATTTACGTCAACGATTTAGCAAAGATTGTAGAAAAGAATTGCACGGTCGTTCAGTAATCAGACAACACTTTTCTTTTTAAATCAGACACTGATGAAATATCGTCAAAAACAAAACTTGAACATAACATCTTAAAAATTATTGACTTTTTTGCAAAGTCCCAGCTAGTAGTGAACAATAAAAAACAGAATATATTGTGTTCAGCACCAGGAAGAGGTTAACAAATACTGTTCTGAATGTCGACAATGAAAGAATAGCAGAATCCAATAGTGTGAAGTATCTTGGCGTAATTATTGATAGCAAACTAAAATTTGATGGAGAAGTGAAAAAGATTCCTCAGAGAATGGCTTGTGGAATAAAAGTTTTGAATACACTAAGTAAAAGTTTACCAGAGAAAACGAAAGTCTTTTTACTTAATGCAATAGTAAAAAGTCATCTACATTTTTCCGCTCTAATTCTGATAGGGTTGCAAAAGCCATTACTCACAACTTTAGAAAAACAACTGAATTGGGGAATAAAATCCACTTTTAATAGAAAATACGATCGGTCTACAGATCTCAAACTTTGCAACAAAATACTACCAGTTTCTTTTCTCTTGAAATACCATTGCTCAAATTTTGTTTTTCGCTTACTCAGCAACGATCTTCCAGCATATAAAATTGAACCTCTCTCTACCATGAGAATAAAACAACATGACAGGTCAAAAAAAGTAACGTTCGATATGAGAAAGAACAATAAGTTTTTAACTGATTCTTTTATTGCACAAGCAATTCCAATTTATAATAGTCTGCCTTCTAATATTAGACTGACAACAACATCGAAAGCTTCCTTAAAAAAAGAACTGAAAGAATTTTTTCGGAAAGAATTTTTGAAGGACCCAAAAGTAACTGATATAAAAGATGACATTGAGAGCATTAGATTTTAATTTTATTTTTTAATCTTCATGATGTACATATAAAGTTGTGAGAACATTTTCTGCTCGCATTTTAGGCCATTTTTAATAATGTAAGGTCAAATTTTTAGTTAAGTAATTTAATGATTTTATTATTTTACATAATGTTATATTCTTAACTTTACATTGCCTCTTTTACCATTTGCTTTTTATACTTATGTGTACCAGAGGAAATTAACAATGTTCTTTTTTTAAGTAATAGTGCGTCAAAGATTGAACTTTTACTTTGTAAAACAACTAAGGTGAGCTAAATTGTTTTTGATGTTCTGTTCTTTTATTATTAATACTGTTTTAACAGCATAGTTACTTGCGTTCAAAAGATTTCTGTTGGCCAACTAAGAAGTTTTCAATCTATTTTGCGAATTCTTGGTGGTTATGGCCCATTGTTTTTTTTCGTTCTGATTGAGAGTTCAATAGACAGTTACCGTTCATTGGCAATTTCAGCTATCAATTGATGTTGTGTTTTTTGATATAAAGCTCTGTTAGCAATACGGCAAAATGAGGAGTTTAAATGAAGGTAATAGCCTATTATGGCTTGCATACGTTTGTTTGATCGATAAAGTACTCTTAAGCTTTTCAGGTTTTGTTTGTACTTTTTTGACGTTACGTTTTTCTTAGTTTAAGTTAGTTTTTGGAAAATTTTTTATTTTTCCAATTGAGCTGAGTTTAGTCCTGTTTTGAGTTAATCTATTAGATTTCAGTTATCACAAGGTAGTCAGTTATCACAAGGTAGTCAATCTATTAGATTTCAGTTATCACATTTCAGTAATCTATTAGATTTCAGTTTTCACAAAAAGGTTAGTTTCTGGAAAACGAGTCTTTGGGCGGTTTCAGGAATTCTTGTGGCTATGTTATTCTTTGAATGGAAAGAATAAAACACTTTTAGTCTTTATTATAGTGAAAAGCAGTTTAGAGTTTCTTCGTACAAAAACTACTTTGCGTTATCAGACAGACACACGCTTGAATATGAAGAATTATGAAAAGAAGACAAAGAGAATTGGCTTTCAAAAGCACTGTGAAATAATTCTTTATTCAACAGTATTAACAGTCAAACTTAGTCTACATTTTGACATGGTAACTTTGATACCAGAGTACTTATAAGGAGAACATTTTTTTTTCACTAGAAGTGTTTTTTTTCTAAATTCATTCTTAATTTATTCATTTTTTCTTCGGCACCCATTTCTTCCCATTTGATATTAATTTCAAATAATTTCTCATTCTTCAATTCCTCAATCTCTCCGACAGAATTAGTTCTAAATCGATCAATCAAGCCAGTGGGCTGATTAAAATTCTGCTTGGTCAACTAAATAAAAGATACATTCAAATTGGAATTTTTAATTGAATTTTGTATTCAAGAAAGATCGTTCATAATACAACAGAAAATCTTATCAGCAGATACATTTTGTTTTAAATAGCGAATTTTTTTTTCTTATTGATTTTTTTCCCCGCTTATCAAAAAAGGTAGCACATTTTTTGGCCTATTAAAATGACTCTATCGCACGCCTAACCTATTTTTCATTTAGATGGTGCCAAAACCCCAATGTCTTTATTTTGACATTTAACCCAAAACTTGTACAATTGAGAGCCTAATTTTCCTCTTGAAATAATTTTTCATTGCAGAATCTCAATTCCTTGCTCAGTTTAAGACAGTGATGCTTGAAGTTGATCAGAAATACTAGTGTATCCAAGCTTGATAGTTGTCTTATTGAATTGGTTCGGGGCTAAAAGTCTCTTATTTCAATCTTTTTTTTTACAAGAGTCTTGCAAGCTAGCCACCTGTCTCGCCAAAATCTGCCAAGATACACATTTTTGACAGAGCACTACAGGGTAAGAGTACTTCGGTGTCGAATGGGTTTTTTAAAAATAAAATATTAGATTTCAATTTTTTTGATTTTTGATTTTTTTGACAAGTGAGAAGTGTCTGCTATGACTGAATTAAATCTGAGCTGACGAAATAAGTGAATTCCAGGCCAAGCACTCTCAATAAATTTATGTGGGATAAATGGTAACTAGCGTTGGCAAGCAAGAAAATTCCCCGCAATTCTCTTACATAATATTGCGGTGAATGCGTTAAAATTAAATTCATAAAATCATTGCTTTCATGGCAAAATTGTGTAGGATAATAAAGGGGAATTTTTTAACTATTCAACGCTAGTTACAGTTTAGCCCACTGAAATTTAGGGTTTTCTAAACTCTTGCTTGCTTGTCGCCTCTTTTACCAGTGTAAGACTTGTTTTAAGACTTGCCCACTACTGGAAGACGAAATAAGACTTGGATTTAGACTTGCCCAGTACTGATTTAGACTTGTAGTTTGGTACGGGTTACTCCTTATATGACATCAATGTTTGGATTTCAGAGTGTTTAGCTGGACATGGGAGGCGTGTTTCTGCAAGATTTTTTCTTTGTATAACTGAGAGGTTTTTAGGTGGGAAGGTCTTGGAAGCTTCGACTTTTTGGGTCACTTACAGCGGATGCCTTTCATATATAATTTAGTTGATATGTTTAGAATACCACGAGTAATTCAATTACTTTTTAAAATCTCAGATCAGTTCATAAATGCAACCATGCAAAAATGCATTTAAAAACATGTTTCAAACTAACAAGCTCAAAAAATGTTTCAATGACAATATTGTAATGGTATGGGCTTTACGTATGTTAAAATAGACTGTTGGTTTGATTTGAGTCAAATAGTCAGCTACAGACAAACGAAAATGAAACTTAAGGACGTGTCAAAGGAAAAGAGGCTAATTGAGAACCTATTTTCAGTTCGTGAAGGTCATTTAAAGTTTATGCGTTCCAAATTTTTCAAACCAAGTTTTAGATTTCTGTACTGAACCATATTTAATTCACGCAATTCCAAACGTCGCTTAAGTGAATTTGAGGACCAAGAAGATAACCGATGTCGCCCTTCTGGTGATAAGACAAGTGATGGTTTTTTAGTCCGTTGAAAATCGCGATAAACAAAAAAAAGAGGATGTCCCCCAACCAGCCTAGTGAGCATAAATCTTTTATGACCCCCAGGCTCACTTGCTATTTTCTTACATAGTAACGTGCTATATAACAACATACATATAATTTGTAACTGGGGGTCATAAAAAACACTGGAGGGGGGGGCAAAACAGAATAGATGCAAAAAAGACCCAAGGTACTTTTTTGCACAACTATTACGAATCTCAAAAAAAGGTTGACGAAGATCGCAAATTAATACTAGATTAACGACAACTGAATAGTTGATTTTCGCTCGCCATAGCTAATGAAATCAAACTCAATATTGTTTTATAGTCACACAGCATTGTGCGTGTGTCAAATTAATTTTTGTTGGCAGACATGGGGCATTAGATATCCTACTCTTGCCTTGCCAAAAAATTTTTTGAATGATATATACATGATTTTCTAAGTTTACCAGCGGCATGCAAATGCCTGATACACAGTTCATTGTTTTTTATATAGAAATGTAGATCCACCTTTGCAAAATTAAAATTTCATTTTGCAACACCATTAATTAACTTAAATTTTAAATGTCCTTTAACTAAAATTTATGGAAAATGACTTCAATTTTTAAAAAAAGATTAATAATGAAAGATTATGGTCTGCCGCTTTGCAATCTGCAGGCTTTTCGCTTTGAAAAGTTCTGATCAGAATTTTTTGAGTATTTACAGATTTGGGCTGCAAGACACAGATATTAGACATAGCCGAAACTGTCTATCGGCAATTGTTTACATGTATCTGTCTCCCATTCAGATTAATCTATTCAATTTGCACACTACATTAGGCTGCTCAATTTTGGATAGTTGAAAAGATAGATAGTCTGTTCCCCAGAGAGTGAGTATATTTGAAAGATTTTCCAATTTTAATTCGTTTGAAGTCAATTTTGATCGGCTGGAATAGACCTCAAGAATTATATCACGCCATGATTACTATTGTAGACTAATTTCATTAATTCTTTCTCACAATCTTTTTTCTCGTCCAATTTCTATTGATTTTATTTGTCCATGACAATTAATTAATCTGTCCCGTACACAACAGCGGCAGCGGACCGTGAAAGAGTAAGTTATCAAGAATGCTGAAAATTACTTAAAAAAATTGCCTACCAATTTAAAATTTTTCGTTTTTGCTTTTTATTTTTTTTCTAATTTCACGTCTTAAGTTTTGTTCCCCACTGTTAAATGTTTCTCACAAACTTGTTTTGGTCACTTTATTTCAAAACTTTATCTATTTACTTCGCTGCATTAATACAACTTGTTTGCGTGTTTCTTTTGTTCTTCAAACATGCAATATGTAGTCGTGCAATATTTTTACATAATGATTAACTATGTAATGGCACGTCCTCTGTAACGAGGGGTGCATAACGTACTGGGGAGCACAAACGGAAAAGATCCGACAAATAAAACCTTTTCTGTGTAGAGCCGTCCCCAACAAGCAGAGGTTAGCACCGTATTAATATAAAATTTGTTTGAGTATGTTATAAATCCATACATCACGTGCGTCAATTAGACTAGAAGCTTGTTTTCAGACGCCGTACAGTCAGAAAGGGTCGCCCAATTACAAGATTCGTTTTTTCTCTTTCCTTACTTTCTGTAATAAAAAAAGAGAG
>NC_134474.1:74085929-74131300 GCF_964194025.1 Convolutriloba macropyga | reverse complement strand
GTATTGGGGAGTTTCTAAGTTAATAATTAGATACGCCTTTCCCTTGAAAACAAAAGTTTTATAATGTTTACTGTAAAGAAATCATAAAGAGAAATCAACTGTTTTTTCGTAAAGACAATCAACAAAGTTTATGAAGCTAAAACGTGTGTACTTGAAAATCATGACTTCTACATTTCCGATTTCATTTGGAGCAATTTGTTTTTTTTTGTACATGACTATTCTTGGTACAATGACCTCTAAATACATTGTAGGACTTGGGGAAACCTAACTTAAAAGTTAAATAGGCCTTTCCTTTTAAAACAGCAGGTATAGAGTTTTTACTGTAATTGAAGCATCTAGAGAAATCAACTGTAATAACGAAAATCAAAAAAGCTTGTGAAGTTAAAACGTGGTTACAGAAAAATCATGACTTCTACTTTTCCGATTTCATTTTGAATAATTTGACTTTTCTCACATAACTTTACTCGATACAATGACCTTTAAATGCTACTGTATCCTATATATCTCCACCTCCTGAGTGTAGGAGACCCAAAACACTGCCAAAATAGAATGAATATTTATTTTTTATTTTATATATACTATTATGCTTATTTTTGTTAGTTTTTCTGAGGTGACTATAAATTATTATAATCAAAACAGTTTTGATAGTCTGATAATTTTAGCTTAGTGGGCGCTTGTATAATCTGCCAAATTTATGTGAGTTGGTGAGGTAGGAATTTGGGCCACTTCCGTTTTTTTTTCATGATTGGTTGCAAAAGATTTTTTTTCAGTATAGTATGAAAAAAAGAACCAAAGTCCAAAACGTTGCATAATACTCTAATAAACTTGTAAGAAAACATTGTAAAAATTCCAATAATTAAAAATTGATTAATCAACAAAAACACTTTAGCTTTTAAAGCTGGCTTGTCCGGCAGCTTCTCCGTGAGGGTTGTAATTAAAATCCAGATTATGCTAATCTCGTATTTCCGTATATATTGGAATGACGTATTACGTCATTCGGTTGCGTAAAAGGCGCGATTAAAGGGATTAAAGGTTGCATCAATTAACATATTTGGAAATTGAATTTCAAGCTTTGAGGATTCTGAAAATTAATTTTGAATTAAAATTACAATCGAATCACAATTCAATTACAGTTCTCATTATTCGCTTCTATTCCGTTTGTTCGACAGCATTTTGCAGCTTTGCATTTAAAACAGTGTTCGCTTTTTCTAGTTGAATTTTTTTCATTTTAACCCGTCAAACACGGAGGTATATTATTGATAACAAACAATTCCGGTTATTTTAGAGAAACTTTTCCATTTTTTTCAGTTGATTAAATTGAGTTTGAATCCTTAAAACATAATAAATAGTAAAATAACATGTTTTAAAGTGCATTTTTACATGTTTTGATAATTTCACTCTACAAAAATTAAACTCTTTTTGTTCTTATTGCTCAAAACATTTTTTGTTCTTTTCCTGCATTGCCTTATACTTTAAATAATATGTTACTTGAAACATTTTAAGAAATTGAAATTTCTGAAGCATAGAAAACAGGCGATTTATAACAAATTTCAAGTCACCCTAAGTTCAAAATTGTAGTTTAACCCGGGTTGAAAACCCTGAGAATTCCATCGATGAATAATAATAAATTTATAAGAGCCTAGGTTCTATAGAATAATCAGTTATCATTTTATAGTGAGCACAGAAAAATCGCACAACTTTCAATGAATTTAAGTTTGAAATCTTTGAATAAAACTATGATTTTTTGCTGCAATCCTATATAGACATAAAAAAAGTTACTACAAATATAATGTTATCTTGATCTCTACCCCCTGTTTCTTAGAGGACAGTTATTCCTCTGGTTATTTTACATTTTTTTTAAACTGTAACTCTTTTTAATCGATGCAAGAATCTGCGGCTGAAAGGTCAGAGGTCCTACTCTTGCGCCACTGTCACTCCCAGACCTGTTTTATTATAATAAATTGTTATTTTAAGACTGCCCTGTGTAAAAACATTACAAGGCGGGCTAAATTTCAGCAAAAACGAATGATTGCTGAGTAAATACTCTGATTAACTGATTGGTTTTTGGATTTTATCAATTTATTAGAATCACCGATGTCATTTCTGTTTTCAGAATTTACCTTGATGGTATATTCTACCTTTATTGATTGGATTTTCTTTCAAGGAAAATGCAAAAACTAATCGATAAATTGCAGAGTTTCTTTGAACCTAAGCTTTGTTATTGATAGAAAACTATGACACTCCAACTCCAGTAAAACTATAGCCATCACCTGACAAATCAAAAAATTTTATGTTCCACTTTTCAATAGAACTTGCAAGAAAACTGGTTTGACAAAAATTTATTTTTTATTTGAAAAAGCTTTCATTACTAATAATGAACAAGGAGGCTCGTTTTTGTGCATTCACACATGAAAATCCGACCCGAGTTGCTCTACATTTTTGACTTAATTATCAACCAAATGAAGAGATAAACAAAAATAGATGATTGAGTTTTAAAAAATCGTTTCATAACCAAACTACTAATTGAAATACATAATGCTATGCCTCCTTACAGCGCTCACGAGATCTGCCAATAAAAAGTCTACGAGAAAAAAATAAGTAAAACTAAAAAAATTAACGGCAAGAACTCAATATCCAAAAGTAAAAGCACCTAGTAAACAACGTCAAAATGCAATCAGATAAAACCCTAACTGCATAATTTTGCTTTTTATCCTAACTATGCAGCAGATGGGAGTTTTCCTTAACGAGGCTCGGTAACAAGTAAAAAAACTATTGAGGCGAAACTCAAAAATAATTCCAAATAATTTCAAACGTCTTAAAAATCATTTGCGTTTAACAAAAAAATTCTTGATAAATTTACTATAAAGTCATTACAAAACAGTTTGGACCTGTCTTTGGTTAGAGTAAGCCACAGAGACGCACTAAAGATGCAGAAAAACTCAAAAAATTACAAACAATTTGCGAAAACACAATTTTTTGAAGCCATTAAAATCATTGGTTATTATCTAAATATTGTTTTTTTTGTTTCAATTGTTATCTATACTAATTGAGATAAAACTGTACTGAACAATTAAATAACTTCATTTGGGCCTCATTTGAAAATAATTGGGCTCTGTTATTAAACGAATCTGCTAAAAGCAGAGAGAGAAAAAAACACAAATGTTGACCACTCACGAAACATTTATGGAAACAAATATTGTCCCACAAACAAGACATCAGTTACGACAAAATGTCAATAAAATAGTTAATTTTTGAATCACAAGGAGTTGGATGGGACCTCTCATTGATGAGGATAAATTACCAGTTGACGAAAAGAACAACAAAAACTATACAAAAAACTATACAAATTACCAAAAACGATAAAATGAAAAAAAAATGTCAACGTATAAGATCAGAATATTTAAGACTATTCGCTACGAACTGACTGCATGGAACGATAACATTCATTCAATCCTCAATAAGAAGATTTTGATACCTCTCAGCATTTTACGACTACATAAAGAAAAAAAGACAGCAAATTCTAAAAAAAAAATAAAACAAAAGTGTAGAAGTAATGAAAAATAAAATTCTTTGTTCAAACATTTCTATTTTCAATTAGGTTGTTAACAATATTAGGATTCTTCTTTCTTCAACTATAAAACTTCAAAAAATAACAATTATTTCTGAACAAATATTTTAAAACCACGGCATCTTTGAGAACACCCGTAGTATCAACGACTTTAAGATCAACAGCTTTCAACGGAAGTCAATAAATACGATATGGTATGCCTCCATGGGAAGAGAAAGTTGTTTGACGCTGACCAGTCATCAATAAAACATCAGAACATTAGATTAGACAGAATAAGTTGTATGACCATGAAAACAATAATAAATACAGGCAAAAACCAAAAAATCATTAGAAAATTGCGAGAAGAAAGTGTCAAAGCCATTTAACCCACAAGCATTTTTCTGAAAACTTTATCTATGATTCTTTTGATGCCTTCCCTAAGCCAAACTTCACTGCACCGGGAACTTTACCAATGATTATTTTAATGCCTTCGCTAAGCCAAAGAGAGGAAGAGAGGTATCAATATTGAGATAATGTGATAAGATTTCAAAAGGAAACAAAAGTTATGAAAAAAATACACAAAAAACTTAAAAAATTATGAAAACTCGTCGCAAGATAAAACAGCTATTTTGGTCAGATTAATTTTGGTTGCACTAGAAATAACGGTGGTCCAGTCAATACTGACATTGTTGTCAAATTCGCAAAAATCAGTTTAAGATTGGCCAATATTCAAAAAAAAAATTTCGAAATTTTTATTAAAGCCTTAACAGCCATTAGCTGTCCACTCAAAGCACTGGATAGTCTAACTTAATGCTGTTTTTGTAAGATTTTTGCATTTTTAGTCAGCGTATCTATGTCATTGGACTTCGAAAATCCAGCAAACTCTTGAAAACAAATTCAAAATTTCATTGAAGATTTCGAACACTCAGATTGGAAGCCAAAAAATATGAGCGATTCCTTGAAAGCTAACTTTGTGTTTATTGGGCATCATTGGGCATCATTGATTAAATGAGGTTTGTCATTAAGGGAACTTCGATATGAAAGGTGACTATTCTCTTACTGACTTAAAAAACAAAAAAAAATCTAAAAATAGTTCTAAAAAAAGACAACTCGCAACTGGAACTCGAATTTTTCTGATCTTTTTCCTATGAATCCAGAACTAGTCTTTTTAATCACCTTTCGTCGAGAAGGAACACTAAATTGATGCATTTTGTAGCGTGAAAGGTGATTTTGAATTAAAATTTTTATAGAAAAAATGTTAATTCGAACAAAATTACGCTAAATGTGAACAAAAGTGAACCAAATAGCCCGTGTTCACATGAAACTTTAAACCTCAATAACTCCTCGAAGAAAGACAAAATTAAAAAACTTTTTAAATTCGATTTCTACGCTGGATGAGCTTTTAAATGATACTACTCACATTTCTCTACGATGAATATATCGAATATTTGGGCCAAAATTGTCTGAACAAAAAACCCATTTGAGTATATGATCCCCCCGTAAGCATGGTCGGAAGAATTAGGAAACTTACATTTCACTCTGGAGTGGCAGCTGTATTGTTCCCTTGTTTCCTCCTCGCAAAACTGTGCATACACAAAACCCACGTTCTTCCTTAAGAAAGTGCTTTCTTCATAGTTGCCAATGTGCAGGTTTTTTAATCTAAGAGGTATATAAAAAAAACCATGCAATTGGCAACAAAATTCTTATTAGATTTATTTTTTGTTAAGATGAATGAACTTGATGAACTGAATGAACTTTCTAAGAAAATCAATTCATTGTATTTTTCACAAATTTTATGATAACTTAAAAAACATTTCTGTCTATTGAGTGTTTTTGCTGATATCTATTTTTTAGTTGAGAAGCAATCTAGTTCTACAGACAAAACGGTGAACCTTTTCATAGTGTTGTTCGTGGTTACCGCTCTACAGGCAAAAAGATACCAGTGAAAACAAATAGACGCAAATTGAGGTCTCTTTTTTGCAGCGTTTTTAAGCCACGTGTTTGTTCACATCAAATTTAGGAAAAGCACAAATTTTTTGTTGTAATTTTGTAGTGCTTTTTGTTCTTTTAATTTCTTGTAACATTTTTGTGTATTCTTGTTCATAGGTTTTCAAATAATTTATTGTCTTGCAATTTGACCTATGAATAATTTCTGATTAAAAAGCCGAAATGACTGGAAATAGAAAATTTCATTAGTGGAAAATAATGAAGCCAAAGAAGAGTCTTTTTGCCTTCCTTTCCTAATCCATATTAGGTTTATTTAGTGGGTTGTTTGGTGTTTGCTGCAGTAGTTTTATTTGTTTGCAAAAACGTTTCTATACCCCAGTGATTCTGGAATTTTATTGTGTAAGATCTGATAAGATGCTGACTAAGAATATTTATCGTGTAAGATCTGCTCAGATATTACACGATAAAAATTCCTCTTATCAGAACTTACACGATAAAAATTCTGTTAAGAGGAATTTTTATCGTGTAAGATCTGATAAGACATCTTATAAGATAAACAATCCTCTTATCAGAATTTTTATCGTGTAAGATCTGATAAGACATCTTATAAGATAAACATTCTTCTTATCAGAATTTTTATCGTGTAAGATCTGATAAGACATCTTATAAGATAAACATTCCCCTTACCAGAATTTTTATCGTGTAAGATCTGATAAGACGGAATTTTTATCGTGTAAGATCTGATATGACACGTTTTAATTTTTTCAATATAATCGTATAACGTAGTCAAGGCCCTATGAAGGTAAAAAAAGAATCGGTCAGCTAACCAATTATGAAACAAAAAAATGCTTGTTGATTCTGTTTTGGTGGCAGTTTTAGTGTGAGTTTTAACTGGGTACTATGGCTAAACTTAGCAGTCCAAGATAGTTTTGGTCTTTGAAAAAACAATTTCAGCCTAGTTTGATAATCACCGCTTCGGAGAAAGCCCCTGCCACTCAAATAAACTTTTTTACAATATCTTATAAGTCTTACAAGACAGTATAAGATATTTTCTCTCTGTTGCTCTGACACTTAAGTGTTGCATGCTGTAGCTTTTCGGCTACTGCTTGAGAGCAACTCTTAATTGTCTTCAATATGAAGAGTATACCATACTTCAGGAATTTATATAAGAGGAATTTTTTATCGTGTAAGATCTTATAAGAGGAATTTTTATCGTGTAAGATCTCATAAGAGGAATTTTTATCGTGTAAGAACTTATAAGAGGAATTTTTATCGTGTAAGATCTTACAAGAGGAATTTTTATCGTGTAAGATCTTATAAGAGGAATTTTTATCGTGTAAGATCTTATAAGAGGAATTTTTATCGTGTAAGATCTTACAAGAGGAATTTTTATCGTGTAAGATCTTATAAGAGGAATTTTTATCGTGTAAGATCTTATAAGAGGAAATTTTATCGTGTAAGATCTTGTAAGAGGAATTTTTATCGTATAAGATCTGATAAACGTCTTATCAGATCTGATAAGAAGATGCATCCTCTTACAGGCTATTGGCAAGATGGTTTTGTCAAAAATTTGTCTGATATTACACGATAAAAATTCCAGAATCACTGGGATATTTTCAGTGAAATTGAAAAACATTTATTAAAAATATAATGATCATTGCTTGAGCAAAAATTTAGACAAGTTAATCAACTTTTAATTAAATTTATTTTAATATACCAGTTATTATTTGTAAGCTATTTCTAGATATCCTCATCTTTCTCTGCCCAGTTGAAGTTGAAAGGAGTTTCTCAAAGAATCTCTAGACGTTTTTAATACTCTTTCAAAGTACCGTTGTATGTTGCATTATTTTCTTTGTATAGAGATTGGGTATTTAGTTTGAACTTTAAAGCTCTTTGTTGAAAACGCTTGTAGATGAAAAATATCTTTTACGACCGGTTTTTGATATATTGTGTTTTTAATAAGTTCACGCCTTTGATGTTAATTAGTACACATTGAATTGATAGCTGTTTTGTTTTGAATTTGGTAGCAGGCCACATTGACAAATTTTGCCATCGTAAAGATAGTTCTCACGTTCTTCGATGTCTTTATATTTTGATTTCTAGCTTTGAGGAATAGATAGAAGGTTGTTCATTTTGAAGTATATGATATATGATATGATATGAGGTTGTTCATTTTGAAAAATGAACAACTATGGCAATATGGAATATGGGAACTTAGCCCAGTGATTTGAAACTTGATAGACTTTAAAGACATGCATGATCTTGACATCTCTTGTAAAACTCAAATTCAAGAACTTCACACCACAATTTTTTTTGCTAAGACTTAATAAGATCTCGTTTCTTGACATTCATGCAGAGATCTAACAAATTAGTTCATACCTTGATGTTTTCAAACCAAGTACCATGCAAGATCTTGGCAGGATTTACCTTTCTGGGTATTTTCGGTTCACAGGGTTGCTGTTTTTGGGCTCCGGCAAGCCTTTTTCATTGATAGCAATCTTGAAAATTGATTTTTTGTAGCAATTGCTACAGATTTATGATACATAAAAAACAAACCTAATGATATTTAAGTTTTAAAATTTGGATAAGCTAGAGTTTGAATAGTGAAAGAATTACATTGCAGTCTAAAAATAGTTAAAGACGCTCAAAAATTTATTAACGTAGTTAATCATTTAATGCTTTGTTAAAGTTTTCGCCCGAACTGACCATCAACATAACTATAAAGTTAGCTTTAGTCGAGGGATCGACCGTATAAAAAAGACTAATAAAGTCGATGTGGGGGTAATTTCCGCACCTTAATTACATGGTCGGGCACACTACTAAAGTCGAGCCACAGTCATTGCTTACCCAAAATACGCTGGACCTATAGTCTTTTGAGTCGACACTGAGAAACTTTTATATATATTGTTTACTGTTAAAAGGAAGAAATGGCGAAATTAAACCGAATTCTTTTATTTATAACGCTTGGTGTTGTCATACAAAATACATTATTAATGGTGTCAGCAGGAACCAAACCCAGAGTTCGATATGGAAAACGTTTCAAGGAAGATGCTGGTAAGTAAATTCATTCATTCACGCACTCAAATTGATCATAACACAAGTTCCCAATTCGCCAACCCCCCCCCCCCCCCCCGCTTTGTGGGCACAATATATTTTATACGCCCCCAGTCGCACGTGCTAATTTTTTACTTAGTAACGTGCTATATAACGATACATAATTTATTATTTGTAACTAAGGGCAAAAAAACAATGGGGAGGGGCAGAATAGATACCTTTTCTGTTGTTGCCCGCATTTCTAATTACACTCCAAAGCTCAAAATTGAACTTTTGGTACTTCTATTTGTACTCCATTTCATTATGGCTATGTTGCGTTATCGACATCGATCATTCTTCAGCATAATTTCATCGCTTTGGAGCTAAATCGTTCCTTCCGAAACTTTATAAATGCTTGATATTCAACGGAAACAAAAGAACGTGCGGAAACCAATGAACTGAAAGAAATCACAAACCAAGCTTTTGAAACCAACGAACAAATCATTAAGAGACGAAAAGAGGCAAGTCGTTGCCCCCCCCCCCCCCGCGCGTAACGACTCCCCAAGTCATCGTCATTGTCATGTCGTAATCCCTCGGTAGGCCGTTTCCCGAAAATCTTGGCAAGCTACCACTTCATCATCTACAGTTTCCACTGGCAAAAACAGGTGAAAAAAATTTCGTTATGTGCAAGTTCAGATGTGCAAGTTGTTTGGGATGTGCTATATAACAATATATAAATTTAATTTGGGCCCATGTAAATACTTGGGGCCGAAAGAGAATAGATCCAGTTGTTCTTCTATCAAGTAAATTAAAAAAAGCGTCAAAAATTCAAAAATACATGAAACAAAGAATGGATATTATTTACAAATCATGCAAGCACTAAACGGATATATTCTGCTTTAACCACCCCACCCTCAGTGTTTTTACGCCCCCCATTATATGCCTACATTATATGTTGTTATGCAGCACGTTGCAATGTAAAATAAATAACACGTGCGCTCGGGAGCTGTAAGAGATATCAGAAGACTAAACTGGGGGGGGGGGGGGGGTGGGTTGCGGGCAAAACATACTAGATCCCACTAAGTATACAGAAAATGCAGCAACTTTCTGAGTTAAAAATTGGTTCAAATTGAACAATTTGCGATAAGAGTTATTTTATTAAAAATTATTTAACACGTCCAAATAATGGAGAGAGTAATCCCCTTGGTTCATTTCGTCAACTTCTTTTCTTCTTTTTCTCCGACTTGACAACACGCTTTTTTACAGATGGGCACAAAACTGATTAACCGGATTTTTTATGCGAGTTCAAATTCCAATCATCTGAATTCTGTTTCTTGGAAAAACTCGAGAAGAGTTATAGCTGCAAAAACAGTCTATCGGAACTTTAGTTCAAAATGTTCAAGATATAAGCAACGTATTGTACAAAGGCAACTGTATTCGATAACGTTTTAAGGCAAGAAGCATCGTTTACTTGAAGGCAAATCTAGCTTGATCTTTTTTAGCAGGTCTTAGTCTAGGTCACCGATACGTTTTCGAAACATAAAAATATTAAGCCTAAAAAGAGCGCAATCGATTTAGTATATTAGTAGGCTCAACGAAAATTATGTTACACGCACTTTTTCTGAGCTTTCTACGCATATTAGAAGTTGAATGGTTAAGAAATATGACGTAATAAACTTTCTCGCGGGATAGATTTAAATAGCGCATTGCTCATTTAGTTTACTCAGTAACATCCTCCAGCCCGGAAGAAAATGTTGGGAGGATCGGTACAAGCTTAACGAGTGGGCGGACGAGCGATCCGGATGACGTGCGTAAGACGGCGGAGCGGGCGACGGTGTCGGAGCCGTACCGAAGTTCTACAATCCGAGTAGTTGGATAGTAACCCCTAGGGTTGCTTTCTTCAACGATCCAAACTAAATCACCGACCTTGAGGTGCTGCTCGGCAGGCGTCTGCCACTTAGATCTACGGTTCAGCGCAGGTACATACTCCTTGAGCCAACGTGTCCAGATTGCATTGGCGTAGGACTGTGCACGAGCGTAACGCTTACGATGATTGAACTCGTCGACGCCAACGATAGACGGAATTCTGGTTGCTTGGTTATCGAGTAGAAAATGGTTAGGTGTTATTGCGCCTAGGTCGAACGGGTCGGCGCTAACGGACGTTAAATGACGTGAGTTTAGTGCGTATTCGACCAGACAAAAAGTAGTGTTCAACACCTCATCTGTGAGGCGACGCGTACCGAGGATAGTGTACAGTACTCTTTTAAAACTTCGAACTAGCCTCTCCGAGATGCCACCTTGGTGTGGCGCACTGGGTGGATTGAACCTCCACCTAATGCCCTTATGTGCAAGTTCGGTGGCTATGTTAAGCGTATTCCATTTTTCCACACATTCACGGAGCTCTTTCTCCGCTCCAATGAAGTTCGTACCATTATCCGACCAAATCATAGCAGGAGTACCCCGACGGGAGACGAACCGCTCCACTCCCATTACACAGGAACTAGTGTCCATGGACGGGACAACTTCAACATGGACAGCACGAGTAGTGAGACAAGTGAAGGGAAATCCCCACCTCTTCTCGGTAGTCCGACGAACTGTGACGTAGAATGGGCCGAAGTAATCAACCCCGGTGTTGGTAAAGGGAGGAGACTGGTATGCGAGTCTCTCCTTTGGGAGGTCTTTCATGATAGGCTGAATGGTTGCTGCACGGAACTTTCTACACAAGACGCAGTTTGATTTGATGGAACGCAGTGTGGAACGTAGTTTAAGGATGGCATGACGTTCCTGTACCTTCGACCGTAAGTAGTCAATGCCCTGATGGTGGTTCTTCAAATGAGTATGCCGCAGAAACAATTTAACAAAAGTATGAAGCGCATCCAGCACGATAGGATGCTTAGTGTCAAAGTCAATTTCCACTAGCCGTCGGAGTCGACCAGAAGAACGGATGAGACCATGGGGCCCAATAAACGGAGTAAACTGAGCAATGCGGCTGCTCTTCTTAACGGATTTGTTGTCAAGAAGATTCTTTCTTTCAGTATTAAAGGACTCTCCCTGAACCAAGTATTGGAGATGACGCTCGGCTTCGTCAAGCTCAACAGGGTCGGCTATGCTGCCGTCTACGGTACGGTAACTTTCATGAGATGGTAAAAGACGGAGCACATATGCGGTGACACGAAGTAGTTTTTGATAAGAACTGAACGTATCAAACGGGATTAGATTAATACTTTGTTCCTTAGGGGGCTTGGTTACGGATGCGGCTAAAGATGAGATGGAGTCATCATCTTGTTCCTTGGTTACAGCGCCGAGCTTGATGTTATCAACGACGTCAGTATTTGGTACAAAAGGGAATTGCTTATTCTCAAGAAGTCAGGACGCCTCACCCAGCTACTTGATCGCAAAACTTCAGCGGACATGCCACGCGTGCCAGCATCGGCCATATTATCACAAGTGACGACGTGGTTCCATTGGTCAACGCTGGTGTTCTCCAGGATTTCACTAACACGATTTGCAATGAAGATGGGGTGTTTGTTTGTTGAGTTTATCCACTGCAAGACGATGGTACTATCTGTCCACATAAAGACTTTGTCCACAGTAACCGTTAATGCTCGACAAATTTCCCTTTTTAAACGGGCAGCGAGGAGAGCGGCTTGTAATTCCAACTTAGGAGCTGTCATTACCTTCATAGATGCAACACGGGCCTTGCCCAAGACAAACGCTAGCTCTCTTATAATCTCCCCGGAGGTGCAAGTTACTTGAGCCCTAAGAAATCCTACTGCACTGAATACGTCTTGCGAGCTATCACCAAACATGTGGAGTTCAAGATGTTGGGATGGTCCTGAGAAGTAACTTGTGCGTATACTGGTGTACCACAACATTTGATGTGGGGTCCTCCCGCCACAAAAAGCGCAATGATGGTTGATCACATGGTAACACTCCAACTTGGAGGAACATTCCCTCGATGTCGGCGGATACAGCAAATTGATGTTGTCTGAACCGTAGGAGTACATAAATTAGGTTTTGCAGTAAGTCAGGTCCGGTGAGTAATGACTTATTAAGAGACGCGCCATGGAATTTAGCTGCTCCGTTTAGTACCCTACACCTTGCCCGGCTTGTTCGGGTTAACAACCGGATGGTGTGGTAGGTACCACTCTCCTTCCGAGCGACTTTCCACCTTATGAGCATCTTTGACCCTTACTACGTAGCCTTTGTCTAAGTCCTCTTTGATGGTATTCGAGTACTCTTCCCTTAAAGTCTGGTCTTTCGCAAGCCGCTTTTCCAAAGACTTTAATTGAACAAGCGCTGAGAAATAATTGTTGAGCAGTTCGATGTTATCTTCAGCCCATAGCATTCCGATATCGTACCTTTTTCCATTATGCCCGGTGGTGTTTTCAAGAATTTCATGCGCACGTGCATCTGAGGCGGATCGTGGGTCTACTTGCTTAAGTGCGCCGTACGACTCCATGTCGTACCAAGATTTTACCTGACTAGCGAGTTCAAAATCCTGCTCCATATTAGCTTTGAAACAAGTCGAGACTAAACCTGAAGACGACGGTAGAGGGCCGCTTAAAACCCAACCTATGGGCAAGCGAAATGCGAAGGGCAAGGACTTCTCGTCGGCAGCGAAGTACTCTAACGGGCGGATGGCATGATACACATCCTGTCCAAGTATCATCTCGATGTTTCCATAGCAGTATGTAACTGGGTCTAGAACTGCTAGGTGCGGGTATGTTTCCTGAAGTGCTTTAATGTTAATGACATCGGCGCCTACATTCAAATTTTCCTTTACGTAAGGGCTGATTTTAAATGGTTCAAATGCTTGGTTGTCGCGTGGTGTTACAATTAGTTCAACTAACTTAGTGTCTAAACCTCCTCGGTATTTATACCCTTGACTGTTAGTTTCAATGCTGTACCGTGCAAACCAAGTCTGTTTGCAAGATCATTGGACACCCAAGAGTTACTGCAAGCGGTATCGCACAAAACTAAAGCCGTGGTATCTTTACCAGAAGAGCTTTTCAACTGTAATTCAGTCACCTGAAGGAGGCCTTTCACATTACTCACAGATGACAAAGTAGTGGTCTTACTCGATGATTGGACACTAGAAAGTTTACTTTGATTTGCGCCAGCAATAGGATTACTATTGTTGTTGTTGGAAGGGGATTTTGATGGATAAACCCTCTCAGCTCCATGAAGAAGTGTATTATGGGAGCTGTTGCAACCGTCCTTTCTGCATTTTCTAGGATTTGGGCATTGCCTGACATATGTTTTTCTCTCAAACATGAGAAACACAGTTTTGCTTCCGCCACTACCTTTGCTCGCTGAGTGGGAGATTTTTCTTTAAATACCCTACACTCCCAGATGCGATGATTGCCTTTACACACGATGCAGCGAGGGGTTGCAGGCGTTGCCGATGTTGAGGCTGGTCTCTGAGTGCCCTTAGTTTGTGTATTAGCAGCAAAAGTTCTTGAGGCAACTTTGGTCTTTACTACTGAGTTGGTGTTATCCTCAGTTCTTGCCTTCGATGAAGTTTGTTTCATTAAATCGTGTGCCTCGGCCTTCTCCTTCAACCAATCGTTGAAGTCAAGGAGTGTTGGCTTTACCCAATGTTTCTTCACTGTGAAGAGTGACCAAGACCCTTTCAGATTGGGCGGCAATTTTTGCACAGCCGTGTAGAGAAGTGAGGCGCTCTTAAGGTCTGAGTCGTATGAGAGTGATTTAAAGACCCCAACAAGACTTGAAATTGTTGCAGAATAGTTTATGATGTTGTCACTATTGTGCATCTTAATTGGAGGAAAAGAGCTGAGTTTGTCTAAGCGTGCACTGACTACTGCCTGTGGTTGGCCAAATTTACGTTCGAGTGTCTTAAGTGCGTCCTTATACATTAAACCACAGTATGCGAACTCAGCGATGGCGGTTTTAGCTTCTCCAGTTACAAGCGTTTTTAAGTATGTTAACTTGACATCATCAGTCAAGAACTGTGCGTCTATGGCGCTTTTAAATTGTCCGAACCATTCGTGCCACTGCAGTGGATCACCATTGTACTGTGACAACTTCCACTCGGGCAGTGGATCGTTCCTCTTACACGTAATTGCGTCCGCCAACTGCTTTATCAAATCCGCAGAGTCCAAAGAAGGAGCCGGAGGTGTGGGATGCGGCGGGCCACCCCAACACAACGGGTTCGGAACGGTAGCTCCATACGTTGGCGGAGTGACCGGAGTGACAAAGGTGGGGGCGGTACCTGTGGAAGAACTAAATGGATTCGCTTGCATGAAGTCTGATGCTACATAATTTTGAGCGCCTGCTGCTGCTTGTAAATGAAAGGCGCGGAGCGATGTAGTGATATGAGGGTTGATTAACGGGGCCGGTTGTGCGGTGTATAAGTTTGCAGATGTACGTACAAGTGGTACTGCATTAGATGGAACTGCTGCCGGAAAACGCCAGACATTTGGATCCGGAGGAGCAGGAGGTGCGTGGGTTATAGGGACAAAATTTTGGGGCTGAAAACTCTTTTGTGGGGGTGGTGGATGAATTAGTTGAGGTACAAAAATGTTTGCGGAGGAAATGATTGGTGCAGGCGGAGAATGGGGTAACAGATTGACATCATTCGCCACGGGGTTAGTGGCGTGTAGTGGGAGTGCTTGTGGCGGCGAAGGAGGAAAGCGGAATGCTGGTGGGATTAACGGGAAATGCGGTGGTGCGGGGTTTAGAACGGGGGATGGGGGGCTGGTACATTTATGTGTGCTTGTTGCGGATTAAGTGCTAGCGGAGCATTAACGAGTGCATTAACGAGTGTAACTTTCCTATCTTGCTTATCCAAAGCGTTGTTAATTTCACCATAGATGTTGTTAAGTTCAGCCTCTAATTTTGCCCTCGCACTATAAAGTTTGTTGAATTTGTCCTGTAAAGTTGTCACGATCTTAAGAAAAACAGGAACCACAAGTTTAATTTGGTTCTAATATAGAGTACACACACATGCAACAGCACAACACAAATGGGTTATAACGAACCCTAGTGTGACGGTTTGCCTAGCAAACCGCCAAAGAGCAAAGATGTTCGTCGAGTACAATAGTACCCGGCGAAAGAAAGAAAGAACGGTGCGCAGGAAGCGCGAAACGGGACAGGACGGGAGACGGGACGGACGGGAAGAGACGCCGAACGAGTAACGCACGACGCAACGGGAAACTGGACGGACAAACGGGAGCGTCGGGCGAATGGCGCACGACGAAATGGGAAAACGGCACGGGCGGGGCGGAAACGTCGGACGGATGGCGCGCGACGAAACGGGAAAACGGCACGGGCGGGGCGCAAACGTCGGGCGGATGGCGCGCGACGAAACAGGAAAACGGCACGGGCGGGGCGGAAACCACAAGCGAGGAGGCGGGAAGATCGATGCTAGCAGATCACAGCAACAAACTCAACCAAACAAGCTAGCCGTAACCCCAGATTAAACTTAAGTTACACCCTAGAAAGAAGGAGAGGAGCTACTGCCAGGTAAACTAGCACAAACATTATGGGGCTTTATCAACGGCATCAAAACATGAAACAATTTACGGCAACGATGTAGTAGAACCAAAAGTCGAAAAAGTCAGGAAATTTACTAGCCGTAACTCCAGAACAAACTTAAGTCACACCCTAGCAAACCACCATACCCAGACAACAAAAGTGCATACTACAAAAATTAATAAAGCTATAACAAATTGCTAGCAAACAAGTGTGGTGAAAGTCACGAAACAAACCAGCCGTAACTCCAGAATGAACTTAAGTCACACCCTAGCAAGGAATGAGACTACACAACAAACCAGCATACTAGCAGAGAGAAAATTTACTACAGCGAAACTCAACATACTACATCATACAACAAATAGACGGGGGATAGAAAGAAAGAAGGTGACACGGAAACAAAAAGACGGAAGCGGAAAATGAAACCAGATAACCTGCGGAAAACGGATGATAGTGAATTACTCAAAGAATGGGGAGAGCGAAACGTTTAGTAAAGCGCTATCGGAGAGAACCGACCACAAACTAACCCGTAACTCGTGAGTTAACTAAGTCACACCGCCAGTCAGCGGGTAGACTCCCACAACAGCGCAAGACTAAGTGACATTCAGGTTATCAAAGGCTTGTGTGAGTTCCGCCTCCTCGAACAAATGACGGGTGCGAAGCGTTTTACGACGGCGCTTTGAAAGTTTCTTCGGTCGGGAGCGTGTTATCAAGGACCGGAGGTTGTTCTTATGAGCTAAGACTATAGTGAGTGTTTTCAGCTCAAGCGCAGGCCTTTGGTGTAATGCTCTGTACTCTTTAAGTAAACTAAGATCTTTCTGTTTACGTTTAGACACAATGTCTTTCACTAAATGGATGGTAACTGGAGTACTACGCTTGAGCTGATTTTAAATATCAGGAGTTCCCTCTCTGGGGCAATACACTATAGCTTCTATGCGCTCCTGATACTTTTCAAGCACATTAATAGGCTGCGAAGGTGTTAAAGGCTTATTGTTTGTGTTTATTGTGTTTGCTTCGATGACGTGAAAGCGAATTGTCCACTACATCATGCCATATAACTAGGCGCTTCTTATCATGAAAGAAATGACTCAACTGGAACTGCGTTGTTTTTCGGACCTTCAAAGCATTAGGGTTGAAACTTAGACCCTGTAATGCGTAAACGTTACGTTTGTAACGATTTTGTGTTACTTGAGGCGCAGTTTTTATGGCGTGATGAAGTGAACTTGCAGCTAATATGAAAACCATGTAATGTTTTTACAACATAATTGATTTGAGCTTTGCTCAAACTCCGAACCTTGTTGTTAATTGCACGATTTTCACGAGTTACCAAGAATAAGCGCTTATTTGTATAAAAAATCAGTTAGCTGATTCTTTTTCAAAATCTGAAAATCTTGACCAAACTCTTAATTCCACCCTTTTTTAAACATGGGTTCCATCCGTCATCTATCAACGCTTTATATAAATTTTTTGCAAAATTTTATCAAATTTGGTCAATTTTTTTCAAACATTTTTTGTTTCGCTTTTATGTCAAGAACTGTAAAAAACACCGCAATTTGATTATTTCTGGATTTTGACAAAAATTTGTCAAAATCGATTTTTTTTCGAAAAAAATGTAAGGGGTGGGTTATCGGTGACTAGAAAATAACCTGAAAAAATGGATATGAGTCCGTTCAAATTAATGGAGCAGGCTAGATTTGCCGGGTTAGGATATCAAATTTACAGCATCAAAAAAAAACAAATTACGTTTGGCATGAGTCTTACAGTTTAAACTTATCTGGATCCAAAGTCAAAAGGACGTTTGTATTTTAGTCGGTCCAGCCCTGCAAAGGGTTTTTCGTCTCGGTGATAGCATTGTTTTGTCATTCAAACTTCCTGCGAAAGCTGGGTTGTCTTGGCCATTCTCCGGGTACCTGGACTCTGTTCTCGGGTCTCGCTAAAGACCGAGTGACCATGAGATCTTGTTAGTTTTGTTCAAATTGATCACAAACCCCACATTCCTCAAGTGTCGGGTGCTCTTATCCCAATTTTGCAAGCCTAAGTATTGTTGTTCCTTCTGGAAACCGGAGTGCAAAGTTGTCGTTTGTGGAATCGATACAGTAACCAGAAATTATCAGCACACGTCTGTTCATAAAACGTCAAGTTATCAGCCTTGCCCAATAAAGTAAACGTATTCTCAGAACTTTCTCGTGAACCCTGAATCTGTTCACGCGGGGGATAAATCAATCCAGACAGTACAAATAATGAATGGGAAGTTGAATCGCCAGCACATTTGTTGTGAGTTTATCTCGTGTAAAAGCAGAGTCGATCTACTCGTTGGGCGCTTGAATATAGCGGCACCAGAAATATAGCTGCAAAAACAGTCTATCGGAACTTTAATTCAAAATGTTCAAGATATAAGCAACGTATTGTACAAAGGCAACTGTATTCGATAACGTTTTAAGGCAAGAAGCATCGTTTACTTGAAGGCAAATCTAGCTTGATCTTTTTTAGCAGGTCTTAGTCTAGGTCACCGATACGTTTTCGAAACATAAAAATATTAAGCCTAAAAAGAGCGCAATCGATTTAGTATATTAGTAGGCTCAACGAAAATTATGTTACACGCACTTTTTCTGAGCTTTCTACGCATATTAGAAGTTGAATGGTTAAGAAATATGACGTAATAAACTTTCTCGCGGGATAGATTTAAATAGCGCATTGCTCATTTAGTTTACTCAGTAACATCCTCCAGCCCGGAAGAAAATGTTGGGAGGAAGTAAAGTTGCCTCTACTTAGGTGTTTCAGGTGTTTTGTTTGAACATACTAATGCTTTTATGATCAATTTTGCAAATATTTCTTTTGACTGCAGCTTTTTTGCCGCAATTTATTCCGAACTAGACTTTGTCCAATAAATTAAAATTTTCATAAATACCGTTCACTGTTGTTCTTGGTACGAGAGGTTGAAACTTTCTAAGGTTTTTAGTTTTCGTAATCATGACAGGTTTCTTCAGATCTTTTTTATGTGTTTGCCCTTTTTCAGTTGCTGTTGGCTGTGCATCAACAGCACCGAAAAATTGCTTAAGGCCAATTTCAATTAGTTTTGGTCTTACCTGGTATCTGTTAGCTAAAATTTACGTAAGACACTTCTATCATTACTTATTTGTGTTCTTCATCTATCCTGAGATAGTGCAGAAAATTGCAATTTATCTACAATTTTAATAGCCGCCTTCAACCTCTCAAACAGCTATTATTTAGGCGCTCTACTTTTTTTATGCAGTTCAAAGAATTTGAATTTGTTGGGGTGCTGTCTTTGTTTTAAGATCTGTTCACACATATTTAATTATTGAAGCCAAATTGAGTCGTGATTTTGGTCTCGCCCAAACATGAAGTGGAGCGAAAAAGCAAGTGGTCTTGCTGCGTGAATTTTTTTTGCTCTAATTTTAAAGTAGAGTGAGAAAACGTTGTTTGAACAAAAATTCGCTTTCTCGCTAGTGGTTTTTTGTTTACATGCGGCAATTTCACTTTGACTTTTACTGTTTCTTTTTTGATTTTTTGGATCAATTTTTTTTTCAAAGTGGTTATCCCAATCCATTCATAGTTTATTCTAGAACTAGTTTTTTGTTTGACACAAAATTTCTTTTCTGGCTAATGGTTTTTTGTTCACATGTTTTTTTATTTTTTAGAATCTGATGAGATGGTTTTTCCAATGGTTTTTTGTTTAGTCTATGAAAATTTTTTGCATTGTACGTGTACGTCAGGACCTGTCGTGCTATGTTTTTACAATTCAAAGAATTTGAATTGTATTGGGGCACTGTCTTTTTTTAAGATCTGTTCACACATTTTCATGATTTTGAAGTCAATTTGGAGTAGTGATTTTGTCACGCCGAAACAGGAAGTGAAGCAAAAAATTTGCGGCATGAAATTTTTTTGCTCTTATTTTAAAGTAGAAGGAGAAAACGGTTTTTGAACAAATTTTGGTTTTCTCGCTTGTGGTTTTTTGTTCACATGCGACAATTTCACTTTGATTTTTACTGTTTTTCAACTTTTTGGATTGTATTTTTTTCTAAATTGTTTTCCCAATCCATTCGAAGTCCATTCTAGATCTATTTATCTTTTTATTCAATGAAAATTCTTTGAATTGTACCTCAGGACTGGTCCTGCTATGTTCTTTACTTCGTCGAATAAAAAGTTTTTGCTTTACCTTAGTTCCCAGCTTGTTCAACTTTTTGTGTGAAATCTTTTTGACTTTTCTAGGCTAGTTTCAATCTTCCCTTATTCTGGTAAAAGTGTTTTTAGACAGCTTTTGCTCAACAGAGCAGTTCAAAACGAACAGAGTTAGATTCAAGAATCAAAAAATCAGAAATAGAAACGGCATAAACCCATAAAGCGCAATTTTAGATGCCCGTTACTCAAACTTTGTTTTTGGTTAATATCGCTAATGCTTATTGGTATTGATAGTAGGCCCTGTGACGTCTCACTACGAAACAGGAGTATGTTCAGCTCCAAAATGACGTCAGAATTGTTTGCACTTTAAAATTGTTTGTGTACAAAAATCAGTTTTCATTAGTTTTTCTCTTTTTCAATCCCAATCTTGGCTATGAGAATCAACGGCGGCTATTTTCCGGCCAGTTTGCCGGGTATATTTCAGGTTGCGATTACTTAATGGTACATATCGTTGTCTTATCTCTTTTTCTCATTACGGATTGGCCTCATAGGTTTCTAAAAGGTTTTATTTTATTTGCTTTTATATATATATATATATATATATATATATATATATACACTTATATATATATATATATATATATATATATATATATATATGTATATATATATATATATATATATATATATATATATAATTCAATTAAAGTTGATGCTTTCTTAGACTTTGAAAATAACTGTCTATATTAGTTGGATTGTGAAACCTATTGTTCACTTTTATTTAGTTCTGAATGTCACCAATTAGAGGTGTATTTTTTTACAAATGGTGAATTAGAGTGTTTGCTGGCTGACATTGCTCTCAAGTTTATTAGCTTTCAGCTTAAAGGCTGAATTAAGAAAAGTTTTAGAATCCAACCGAAACTGTTCGTCGAATTAAAACACTTTTTGACACTGAAAAAAAGGAAAAAAGTTGGTCAATTTATCTCTTCTTTTTTTCTTTTTCTGTTTCAATCCCGATGTGCATCAAGCGCGTCAACGGCGGCTTTTTTCAAGCAATCTGCCGGCTATGTTTTGTATTATATTAAGTACAGTTTTTTCACTGCTCGAAATTAAATCTCTATCAGAGAATCTGAACGTTCCTAATCCGCAAAAACTTATAGAACTCAAGACTCCAAGGCATCTCAAAGCAGATTATGTTATCATGGACACAAAGAAAATACTATATGGTATTTATGACCATGTTTTCATGAATTACCAATGCAAGGGTGAACCTGCGTTGATTTGAAAAGTTAAAATGATCTAAATATATATATATATATATATATATATATATATATATATATATATATATATTTCTATATACATAAGCTTGGCCTCATTGACATAAATTTGTCTGAAAAATTGTTATGAAATCTTAAAATTAACTTAAAGGTCTTATCAGATCATGCACCACTTCTTTTGCATCAACAATATCTTGTCATGTTAGACTTTTGACGCATTTTTTGCCGCAATATTTAATTCTAAAAATTCATCTCACAAAATCTGATTAACAGTTTTTTGTAGTTTCTGTTTTAACAATATGTTTTATATTGCCTGAAGTAATCCACCAAGAAAGTATATAAGACAAGGTTTTTGCATCTTTTTTTTGTGAAAAAATTGTGAAAAAATCTCAAATTGGGGCTCTAATAATACATAAAGGGCACATATGTTGGATTTGTAATAAGAAAGAGTCTGTTTCTGTTTCGGGGCTGAAAATATTGAATCTCATCGAGATTTTGAACTTTATGACGATCCCATTCCCATGAGCCTCACCCTATTAAAACTTTTGTTCAGTCCTATGTAGACTGATGTAAAAGGGTCGTGAAATCTGGGAAAGATAAGAAGGGATATTCGCACTCCCACAAGATTCCATATCTGATCCCCATTTGTTTTTAATTGCTCTCAAACGAAGTTTGTAGCAATTATATTAGTCCTGTCGGTCTTTTTTTATGCGATTTTTCGCTTGACCGATTTTTGGTCTGACGCTTTTGACTTTTTGTCCTCAATAACGGGATAAACAGGTAGCGCCCAGCGGGCATTAAGTGCTCTTGGAGCCTGTCAGCTCTGTTTCAGCTCAAACTCTTTTAGAGACTCATACTTATACTTATGGTGTGAATGGCGGTTCTTAGAGGTTGAAGACACTCCCACTGTTGACCCCACTATTGCCCCCACACCCCCCACCACGCTGTTGCCCCCCACCCCGGTGTTGCCCCCCAATCAGCGCCGGGTGCCCCCCCCTCCCGTGGCTAGCTACTGACGAACAACCGCTCGCTAAAAACGCAAATTTATACTATTTTGCAATTTTTTTCAAGCTTCTTGAAAAGTTTTGACATTTTTTGATTTTTATCAGCCCTAGGTGTCAAGTAACCTCCTTTAGGTTATAAAAATAAGTTACTGCGTAGTTTCTAGTGGTAATGCAATGGTTTCGACATTTTACCATCACGAATTTTAGCATTTTTTTGACAAAACGTGCAATTTTTTCAAATTTTTTGACATTTTTTTCCTAATTCAGGTCTTTCCAGACCCAGGGGCAAGAAAACATCCTATGGGGTTTGATAATAAGTTACTGACAAACTTTTAATGGTAATGGAATAGTTTTTCAATTTTTTTTGCAACAAATTTTAGAAATTTTTTTTTGATAAAACTTGCTTTTTTTCAAGTTTTTTTTGAAATTTTTTGTCGTTTTTTAGTTTTTTTCAACCTTAAGAGCCAAGGAACCCCTCTAGCGTTTGAAAATAGGTTTCTGAATATTTTTTAGATTAAATGTAATGTAGTGCAATATTTTAACATCACGAATTTTAGCGTTTTTTAAATATTTTTTCATTTTTTCCCTATATTTTTTTACATTTATAGCCATTATTCAGATTTTTTGAGCCTCAAGGGTCAAAAAAGCCTCCATTAGGGTTTGACAATAGGTGACTGGAAAATTTTTATTGGTCCTGGATTAATTTTCAAATTTTTAATATCATTTTTTTTCAAAACTTGCAATTTTTTTGAAGTTTTTGAAATTTTTTTGTCCTTTTTTAGGTTTCTCTAGCCTCAAGGGCCACGGAATTTCCTCTAAGGTTTGATGATATGTTACTGCATATATTATGGATGCAATAGAATGTTCTTCAAGTTTTTAATATCACGAATTTAAGCAATTTTTATAAATTATTTGCAATTTTTTCATGTTTTTGAATTTTTTCCTGCAACAGAGGCCCTGGGACCTCCTCCAAGGTCTGATAATCGGCTGCTGCCTTGTTTCTAGAGTTAATGGGATTGTGATCATTATTTTTTAAGACTCCAGTTTTATTAATATTTAAAAACTTTAAAACTTTTAGTTTTAAAGTAATAAAATTTAAACTTTTCAAGTTTTTGGAAAATTTTTATGTGCCAAGCGTATGGATGTTTATGAGCCAGCAAAACTCTTTCGGGCTTGAAACAGGGATACCGGATAGTCTCTTGCGGCGATGAAATGGTTCTTATGAAATTAATGTCTTGAATTTCAGCAATATTTTTTGTCCATTTCTGAGTTTAACGACCTTTACTGGCCAACGAAGGTTTTCAAGTCTCGGAGATGAGTTACTTGACAGAACTTTTGAGACAAAAATTGATTTGATTTTTTTATTGCGGAGAACAAAAATTTTTTAATTAATTTTGCCTTTTTCAGTTTTTTTCTATATGACTTATTTATTAACAAGGTTAGAAAAATAGAAGTTGCAGTGTCGAATTCAATCATGGAAAATATTCCTGTCTCCTTCTCTCTCTTTCGGTTGGGGTTCCTTTCCTTCTCTTTCTCGTTCACGTTTTATCTCTCTCTCTCTCTCTCTCTTTTTGTTGACTCCGCACTTCAGCTGCTGTTATGTGGCGTTATGTCACCATCTCTCATCCTCATTATCAATGAGTTATAGTTGAAATTTTTTTTTATAAATGATCTAACAGGCACTTTTAGGAAACCATTGTTCATTGCTCTCAAAATATATTAATCCTGTTTATCTTTTATGCAATTTTTCTCTTGGCAGATTTTTCGTCTGACTCATTTGACTTTCGTATTCAGAAGCGGGATAAAAAGGTAGCGCCCTGAGGACACTAAACCGTGGCTAGCTGTTGACGAAGCCAACTGCTCGCCGGTCGTTTGAGAGCAATTCGCCCGACGTTAGTCGGTTATGTTTAACTTTTTAACCCACAGAATTGATCTGAAACGGAGCTGATCAAAAACAGACATAGCAGTTTAAAAAGTAAAAAAAAAACAGGGAGGCTTAGTAATGTGCGTTTGCACATAATGTTCCGACGCCGCTCATCCACCTTTTTGGCTTATTTGTCTACCAAATGAGCAAGAGATAGAAAACTTTCAAATTTAAAATATTCTTCAAAAAAAATTTATTGTTTGAATAAAAAAAATCGCTTCCAACACACATCGCTTAGTAAAGTAAAAAATGCCACATTAGAGGGCCGATGATAACTGCCTTTATTAAGACTAAGAGACAACAGAAACAAAAAAACCAAATAACAACAACACAGATCATATATATCCAAGACTCGATGTCTATGTTGTTGAGAAAAAAACTTAATAACAACGTCAAAATAGCATCAAATCAGAACAAGGTATTTTGCACTTCACTGGAAATAAAATATGGGACCAGTTGTTAATGAGACTCAATTGTTAATAACTACTGACATCTTTAAATAGGTTTATGCTCTTTCACACTTCCACATGAGGACATTGAGACTTGTCATTATCCAGAATTGTTTATCCGTCCACTAAAACAAACGGCGAATAGAGACGAAATATTCAACCAAGTTTTTTGCGGAAACGGTGCCGAAGACGTTAATAGTATAATCTAATCGATCAGAAATAAAGTATAATGAATTGCTTCGAGACCACTAATGTGATTTTGATCTTTAATAAATGGTAAAAAGTAGACAAAATATGAACAAAATGGGTAAATTTTAAAATGATATTTGTATTTTTTGATAACAATTAATTTCAAATTCATAAAAATGTAAGCTGTCGGTTGAATTAAATGAAAACGTTCAATTATCTCTCCCAAAAATCTGTTGAGATCTCTGTTCTTTCAGAATATATCTTACGTCTACAAACAGTGCGACAAACACAGACAAAAATCAAATTGGTTGTTTTGCGAAAAAACCGATTTCGAAGCCGTTAAAACAAAATGCAACGTACAAAATTAGATAATCTCAAATTAAAATGAGCATTTCTTCAGTACCAAAAAAGATATGAGACCTAGAAATTAGGAGACTAAAACAATCGGACAACAACGGACAGCAAAACGCAAAGTATAACATTATGTCTAATTATTTTTTAAGACATTTGATCTGAAAGTGATTACAAACTTCAGCTATGAACGGAAATTAGTAAATAGGTTCCCCTGTTCATCCTCGGGAAGCCGCCTAAACTTGCAGGTACCCAGAATAGCTCATACGAATAGAGAAAGAACGACAAACATAGACAAAAACAAAAAAATCCATTAAATTCTGCTGAAAGACGGAGTTAAAACCGTTAAAACCAAAGTCTATTCGCTGAAAAAAGTGATAAGTTTAGTTGTGCATCATTTTTAAAAGCCGATAATGTGATATCTGAGCTGTCAATATCCGAACACTTTGGAGTTAAAGAGGATTGTGTAAGCAGTTTTAGGTGTGTAATTCCGGCAAGTTTTTACAAAACGAAGTAAAAAATTTTTTAGCACGTATCGGCCAAAAATGGGTCATACAGCTCAAAAATACTCTTCTGTTTTCAGGGGTAAACCAACAACACCATCAGTTAAATGTTCACAAAGATTTATTAGAGTTCGATAACTCCGTGGAAAAACCGAAATCCAGAAAATCTTTTAAATTTTAAAATCTACGCCGGACTTGCTTTCTAATGACATCACTCACAACCCTCCGCCGTGAATAGATCGATTGGTCATATTGACTGAACAAAAAACACTTTTGAGTATATAGTTACTCCCCACGAAAGTGGGTCGGAACAAAACTGATAAAGCGGAACATTTAAAATCATTAGATGGAACAATAGTTTGCAAGAAATTCATAAACTTATTATTTTTTCATTATTTTTTGTAAATTTGGAACGAACTGTTCATGTTACGCATCAGATTTAATTGCAGATACAAAAATGGAAATAAGCTCTTTGTCCTTTGATGTTTGTAATGGCAGTTGTTTATTCCGATGTTTCATCTAAAGTTCAACATTTGCTAACTTTTTATCACGTTAACAAATTAGGAAATTGCCTAAATTCCTATTTACTTTTTTTCGACACAATTCAATCACAATATGAAATGCAAAATCTAATCTGTCAAGTGTCAAGTTGCTGAGATTTTTATCCCTCTTTTCGCTGGTTAGGATCAACTTTGAATAACGTTATTGTCACTTCAATTTGTAAAAAAAAAATTAATCAAAATAGGTGCTATCTTATTTTGACCGATTTTGGATACAAATAGTTTAATTCTAATAGCAGTGCAATTATTTCCAAAAAAACAGGATTTGTTTTAATGTTGAGCATGCATCATTTAATCCTACTGCTAAGATATGGAATTAAATCACCCTGATAACGAAATTACTTCTTTTCAGGGCAAATGACAATGCAATATATTTTCAAAAAAGTTTTTATTTGCTCTCAAACGAAGTTTGTAGCAATTATATCAGTCCTGTCGGTGTTTTTTATGCGATTTCTCGCTAGACCAAATTTCGTCTGACGCATTTGACTTTTCGTCCTCGAAAACGGGATAAACAGGTAGCGTCCAGCGGTTATTAAATGCTGTTAGAGCTTTTCAACTCATTAGTCTTCAAACATGCGATTCACAGAATCTGTTTTGGAGGCTTATACTTATGGTGCGAAGGGCGATTCTTAGAGATTGACTCCCCCCCCCCACTGTTGCCATCCCATCAGCCCACCGGTGCAACCCCCCCCCCCCCCGCTGCGCTCACTTACGCTCCTTCAATTAATCTAAAGCTAGCCTCACTAAACCGTTTGAGAGCAGTTCGCCCGACGTGAGTCGGTTATGTTGTACTTTTTTAAATTAGTTTGTTAGATGTCTTTGAAAAGATCTCAAGTATATTTTTTAAACGTTTGCTGCAATTTCCGCACTTTATATGCAAATACCGGCAGGGGTACCCGGTATGGAAAACAAACTTCTTAGGACAATTTTCATCAACAACAATCTCATTATATTACTCAGGGTAAGCGGGGTTTTAATATTTAGGCAGTTTCTTTAAGCTCGAGGGCATTGTAAATAGGAATCACGGCATTTTGAGCGGTCGTTATTTGCTATTATTGTTTAATTGTCGCCCTGAGCCAGCTTATATCAGTACTAAAACCCGAATTCAGTGCTGAAATATTTTATATTAGGTGTACTTCAAGTTTCGTTATGCGCAGTTTATCCTCCTGATGATTAAAATGAGGTCAATTAGTTCACCTTTGATCCTGTATGACCTGAAAAAATCTCATGTATAAAAACTTCTGAGTACTATAAAGTCATACTTTGTAACTGGTAAGTTTTATAGTAGTAAATACGCTTGTTATACTAAAGCTTGTTTTTATGTAAATACAACAAAACCCATTTAGCTAAGTAGATGAGGCTTGCTATGCAAATTATATGTTACAAGTTCCCACTTGGAAGTTCGAAATGCATATGAAACAAAGCTTTTAGGTTGGAGTTAAGCTGAGCATATTCTTTTTCATGCAGTAAATTTAACTCAAAAATCAAAACTAGCCAGTGTAAATTGTGACATGAACAAAGTACTGGCCGTCCAGGAAAAACAGAATGTCTGCAGACTGATTTAGCGCTGCTTTGCTCTGCTACCAACTTCCAGGCGTGCCTTGAAAAAAATTTCCAAAAGGATTTACAAAAATGGCAACCCTAAGGGTTATAAAAACGTAGTGAATTAAAACTTGAATTTGTTAGCATGTTTTATTTCCTGTAAAACTCAAAAAATTTTACCAAGACGTTATCGATAAATCTAGACATATATAGACAGATATACGGACTCTTCCTTTTTCTTAAAAAAAGAAATGGAGTTTGGTCATCTTGGTTTCTCAGAAAATTTTTTCACCTACTTAATTCATCTCCAATGACACAATTTAAATTACAACTTCCTTAAAATGAAATAGTTGTTAGATGATATTAGCGTCAACTAGAAATGAGAAAAATTGTTTGCTGAAAACACGAAGATTTTCTGAATGGTTTTTGATGTCCTTTTTTCTTGCAAATCATAAGCAAAATTTTCTTGAATGAGGTACACTTGATTTCTTGAGACCATTTAAAATTATATAAAAATCTTTCAAATTGAAGGTAAGGTTCTATTAAATTACATTTTGTTTTTTCTGAAGGTAAAAATTGTTGCCATTTCTTTCCCTGCAGATGTTTGGCCTCTTTTTCAGAACCAAAACTAAACTCTTTTGCTGGCCTTGTTTGAACAATCAGTTTGTTTTTGATTTTGGAGGAAATGCTAAGTGATCGTTATAGAATTTAAAAGTTAGTAACTAAGAGAGGTTATGAGCAGCGACAGTGTTGTAAGAAGAAGAAGTGTGATCTTCTCTGCTGAAATGATCCAAAAATTAAACTCCGTCGTGTTCCACTTGGATTTTTCAATGCATCGATACAGGTAAAAATAACCTTTTGCAGCCCGATGAACGATGGCGTCCGAAAGCTAGGCAATTTGAATCAATGACAAATTTGTTTAAATTCTCATGAAATTTCCTTTTGAAGAAATGAATAAATCTCTTTCAAAGTCAATTGTCTTTGAAAAACTTCTCCATTTTCAGATGATTTTCGCATCTGAGATACTTTTCTGTTTATTTTCTGAAATTTTCGTGGTTAATCTTGATTTCTGAAAATATAAATTCTGATTAGCTTCGAATATTTCTGGGTGAATATTGATTTTTTTTTTAATATCTCACATGCCAAATCGTGTTCAATTGGGCATGCTGTGTTTAACCTCGCCCAGATTTTGTTTCTTGATGCAAAGATCTCGCAATTTTGTTTTTTCCGGTGTAGGCTTCATTTTTTAATAGTGTGCTTGCGTGACGGTTTTTAGTAACTGTAAAGTCTCAATGACAAGCAGAAGTACTTATTTCTTGATGTTTGGTTACCAAATCCGAAATTATTCTGTTTTGTATTGGCGTTTGTTAAAAATACCCATTAAAATTTCAATACGTTTTCAATGAAGATTTCAAAGCTGTTTATGGTTAATATGTTCAGTTGTTTTTACATTAGTTAAAACTTTCAGCGGTGCATACTGAACCTATTTATCTTTTTTATTTTAAAAAAAATTAATGTCATGAGTCAATTAAAAGGTCGTGGGTAGCTATTATTTTCAGGAACTGGGCGTTCTTTTTTACTCCATATTCATATTTATCACTTCGTAATAACTATATCCATCAAAGAGGCTAAAAGTACAACTTTGGGTCATTAATTTAATGTTCGGGTTAACCTGGTTCCAGTTAATGTGCAGGTTGATGTTCGGGTTGATTAACATTCATAATGTTCAGGTTTCTTATATTTCTAAGGAAGGCAAGGCATTGTGGTTTGATTTTTTTTGTTCGGTTTCCAAAAATTACGATAAATTCAATAACTTTTTTACATTAAAAATCCAAAACGGAAAATAAACAAAAAGCAAAAAAAACATCGTTTTTGGATACCTAGCTTGAGGTCCCAGACCATAAGTAGATCAGTCCAGACCAAACTGAACGCTCCAGGGGGCGCCATGCGTTCAAAATTACACGGAAGAAAAAAGAACACCTCAAAGTCTGGACATAGAAAATTTTGAACGCATGAAACTCTGAACATATGCAACTTTCAACAAAAAAAAATTAAGTTTGAAAAAAATTGTCTCAATCATTTGATCATTTGTTGTGTTTTAGAAACACCCTTAATGCACAGCTTTAATGGAGACATAAACAGTCTGTACAGCCTACAGAAGCCACCAGTTGACCATGAAGAGTTCTGGAACTACAAAACACCCACTTTCACCCCAACTAAAAACCGACACAGCCAACATGGCAACTTCAAAAATGCCGACGTCAATGAGGACAGCAGTGACGTCATGAGTGACCAAAATGATGATGAGGAGCTGAGATTGCAGATGCAGGATTTCTTGGCTCACAGATACCATTAGAGGATAAAATTGCATTTATATCAAATACCGACACCGATAACAAGAATCCAAAAATTGCAGAGCTTGCAAAAACAACGAGATATAGTTTTTTTGTCTCTTTTGTCCACTTTATCGTCAAAAACTGGACATAAAAAGCTTTTGAGTATTAAAAGGCTAATATTATTACTATTATTTTTTTTCGCTGTTCAAATTAACACACGTGTAGTCGGTTATTAATTTGTGATTTTCAATATGAAATTAAAATTTGTTTGTGAATAAATCTCACTATTGCCTAACAGGAATAAATGAATTGCAGAAATAAATTTATTATCAGAGTCTGATTGATGAGTACTATTATTATCACGTATTAGACTGTCTCCATATGCGTATAAATTAAAACAACGGAACATAAATCTTTTTTTGTTCAGCTGCTAATGAGATATTTTTAGGCGAGGAATAAACAGCATGATGATTCCTGGGATAAACTGTTTTTTTTTAATAACTAACTTCACAGTAAAGTTATAACAAAATTTTGTCATAAGTTGAAAAAAATAAGAAAACGATAATTTGATCAACTCTATATGAACTAAAACACGCGTTGAAAATAAGAGTCATGTTGCACATTTTGGTTTGGAGAATTTTTGAAATCGCAAAAGAAAAATTACTGTTCCAGGGAATAGTTTTCTTCAAAGAGCAAAATGGAAATTCTAAAGACTAGATTTATATGGGAGAACAAAAACAATTTTATACTCAGCAGACTTTTATATTCTAAGACATTTTTTGCATCAATTTACTTCAATTGAAAAAAAAACATCCAAAGAGAGTGTAAGCAAACTCGATGCGTTATTGCACCTCTGCGGAGATAAATAATTAACAGACGGCTTACTCCATAAAAAAAGCTAAAGCTAGAAATGGTTTCCAAATTTCTTAAATAATCCCAATAGTTGTCGTCTTTTTTTTTGGTCTACAAAAGTTTTCATGTTTTCAATGTTTTCATGTTTTAATGTAGAAAAGATTCATTACAAATCACAAAATTTACCGACCGTTACACTTAACTTAATCTAATAAAAAATCGAAGTGTCTCATGACTGGCAGAAAAAGTTTGTCATTGAAGACGAACGTACGAAGGTTGAAGATTGCTGAAAATGTTGAACTCTAGTGTTCAAGCTTTTTCTCTGAAAGGTTAAATCGTGTCCTATATGGCAAAATATCCTAAAACTAGTTTTCTGTAAACTCGAGAGCGCTCGAGAGAAAATTGTTCATTAATTTAATTAAAGGAATTAAGATTTTGCTCTTTTATCCAATCTTTAAGTTTTAATTGCTTGAAAACAAATTATTGAAGTTAAAAATATATATTTTGCAAATAGTTCAGGATGAAGGTCGGCTACAAGGTGTTTTCAAAGAGTCAAAGCAAGTGCAGTCAGGGCTTTCGATTAAAGGGAAACTTGTGGAAAATCTTCCAATAATTCGAAATTATTTCAAAAGTATTGCCAAAAATATTTATTTTTGTTCCCATGTTGATGTAATAATCACTGATAATTGAATTCTTTGTTTTTATAAATGGATGCACCAATTTTTATAGCTATTATTGCCTCTTATCTTTCCGTGCGAACGATTAAAAAACATTCTAAAGAAAACAAGAAATAATAAGCATGAGTTTTGTTCTATTTTTAAAAAAATCAAGGTAGAAAGATAAACAAACAGGTCATTGAAGTGTCGTAATTTCTAGGTCCAACTGATGGTCCATGAAATCACTCACAAAAATCATCTTGGACTTTTCGTTTGTATTACAAACATAACCTACTAACGCCAGAAAAATTGCTCGCGATCAACTACTGGAAGCTGGAATCTATTATAGCGTTCTGATCTATGGGGAGGGGAGATGGAATAACTTTGTTCGATAAGGGGGGGGGGGGGCTTCAAAATTTGACCAATTTTGGCGCACTTTTCATTCGATTGTTAATAGTGAACTGCCGGGTCTTGAGTTCAGGTACTGAAATTTATCAATGAGAGCGAAATTTAGATCACGCAATATGAAAAAGCCAAGGGCGCAAAAATAAATTATCCGAAAAGTCAAATTGGTCAAGCAAAATTTCTGCATAAAAAGACCAATAATTACAATAATTGCTTCAAATTTTGTTCCAGAGCAATTTAAAACTTATTCCCGTTGATATTCAGCTAAAATAACTTGACAGCGTGAACTTTTTTTGTTTGAAAAAAAGAGAATTAAGTATTACATTTCAACATCAATATTATAGCAAACGCGCCTCAATGTACGAACTGCAAACCATATATTAAATTACGAATGCGTAACTGAATTTGAAAGATCAGTTCGACATCATTTTCATTCGAACCACTGGAGTCAACAGTGTCGCAACAATGAACCGGCAGTGCTTTCGCTTGTTTATAAAACATAGGCGACCACGGTCTAGTCAGATGCTCCCAAAAAACTGTCAAGTGGCTAGCTTTGATAGCAACTAGTTTAATCCCAATAAACTAGATAGCCTCATTGTGTGGATGCGTCTGGAGGGCGGTGCTGATCATGAAGTTATAGCTCCTCGGGAGTTCTGGATGAAAGTACATTTGGAGGTACTATATAAAAAGAATGAAAGCACGTGCGCGGTTAGCTCTTAAAGAGGAAGTTACCAAAGATTACTATGTTTTTGGGTCCTGTTTGTTACTTTAGCTGACTTGAAGTGTTTTTGAGTCTTGGGGCAAGATGAAGAATGGCAGTCCCCCGGTGAGATTGTTCCTATTTTGATAGTATTTGGTTGCTCGTGCGGTTGTTTTTTTTTCAAGTAAAGTCCCCCCCCTCAACGTTTTTGTTATTCATTAAGAAGAGAACAACAATATTTATAGTTACTTCAGTTTCCGATATTGAAATTTATGCAGCAGTTGGCAGCCCAAAGATAATGCGAGAAAGATCTTTCGATATTTAAGAATCTATACTTTTTATTTGGAAAATAAGAACGAGAAATGAGAAAGAGAAACGGAACTAAAATGAAAGCTTCTTCACTTCAAATTAATGAATATACAACAGTAGGTAGTTCTAGCTTTGTTGAAAACAGTTTGTTATCAGACACTTTAAGTGAAGGAAACCAATTCTCTAGATTAACACAGTCAATGAGCAACTTGACAGTTGACGACTCTGACCCCCCTTTTTCAAGTTCCTGTTGACACAGTGCTGTTTTATCCTGAGAGAAAAGACAGACTGTTTAAAATAACTGTGAAAAGCCACAAAAACAACAAAACTAAAATCAGTTATTCAAGTTGGGGACCACAATTTGATGAATGCGTGTGCTCACGATCCATTTGGGCATACGCTCAATTTAGCTCCTTATTGTCAAACACAAAATAGATTCCACGTGATATAGCAGACCACATTGACAAGATAGTTTCGACTGGCGAAACAGAAACAAGTTTAAGTAGAACCGAGGTCAGTCTTGGGGCATCAAACATAAACCCTATTGAACTGCCAGACTTGGAAGCAATTTGCAATAAACAGACTCCAACACTACGGTAGATACTGGTCAAATTTCGATTCAGTTCGTCTGACGTTCTCGCCAAAACTATTGCGGGGTGTATCTCACAGCCAAACTGCACAGAAAACGAGGAGAAGTTTTTTCCATTAGTAAATGCATATTACGAGCATCTAATAGAGATGGAAAGAAACACAAACAAAATCCGGAAAACTTATGGTCAAACGGTTTGAGCGCTGGAAAGCCGGGACTACGCTGGACTATGGTATGAAGCTGCATCGATGAAGAAAAACCTCAATCAAGAAAAACCGTTACTGAAACCATAGAAGCACTTGCAGCTCGTGCTAAGGCGCTGTGCCTCTAAGGCCAATTCGGGAGAGCAGCAAAAATTCTGTCATCCGATGGATTAGCGCCAGATATTATGCAAACTTTCAGAGAGCTTAAAACTCTACACCCTCTGGATGAAGAACCCCAGCTGCAATTTCAAGATTGGAGCTCCCAAGGTCATCAGTTTGATGAGCCAACTGTTTTTGGCCAAATAGAAGCCTTTCCCAATTGCTCAGCTGCTGATCCATCTACAATGTACCCTGACCACCTTTTGCTCGCAGTTACCTGCGCTGCTTCTGATCAATTTAAAAAAGCTATTACAAGCATAACAAAGCTTGTGAATTTGGCCAGCAGAGGTCAGATCCCTGTGTCAGTGGCACCAGTTTCTGCAGTGCTTCTTTAATAGCTTTAAGAAAATTAAAAGGTGGTGTACGTCCAATAGCTGTGGGCGAGGTCTTGCGACGTTTGGTTGAAAAATGTATAGCTAAACAAACACCAACAGAGTCGGCCGAACTGTTCTCATCTAAACAAATTGGTGTAGAATTCAAGAGTGAAGGTGAAAGTATCATACACGCAACCAAAACAATATTTGAGAAATTGCAGATTTCACAGGATGCAGGCATATTACAGATCGATTTTAAAAACGCCTTCAATTTCATTAAACGAAGTCAATTTCTAATTGCAGCTGTTACATAAATTCCGAGTCTTGCATCATTTGCCATATATTGCTACTCACAGCACATTCATCTTTTTTATAGTAACAAATCTGTAACGAGTCAATCTGGAGTGCAACCAGGAGATCCCTTGGGTCCTCTGTTGTTCTCACTAACCCTGTGGCTTATAATAGAAGAGATTGAATCAAAAATACCTAATCTTTCCCACCACTGTTGGTACCTTGACGATGGTATTATTGCTGGAACAGAACCCGAACTGAACGAGGCTTTAGATATTTCGACTTTATCGGGCAAAACTTGAGGCCTAGAACTCAGAAGAGACAAATGCGAGGTCTTGTCAAACGGATCTCTGAACACAATCGATAGCAGAATTAAAAGAAACAATACAGAGGGACTTGAAATACTGGGAGCTGCTGTTAGATCCCCCGATCCGTTGCTTCCTCGATACAGAAATGTGTTCAAAAGATCGAACCTTTGAGAATAAACTGGGAACAGTCCTGTCCAATGAATCATGGCATCAAGCTTGTTTGCCTATCAATAAGACTGGAATTAGAGTCTGACGAGCGTCTGATCAGATAAAAGCAACCTATATTGGTTCGGTATCGCAGTCAGCTAAATTAGTAGAGCTTATAACTGGCCAAAGTCCGACAGTAGATCACACCTTTACCAAAATGATTGATGAAGTAAATGGTTTGTCAATATCGCAGCCTACTCAAAGCAAAACACAGGAAGTCCTCGACGAAGTTGCTTTCAAAAAATTAGTTGAAAATCAAACATCCGAAAGAGATAAAGCTCGTTTATTGTCACTCTCTTTGCCTCAATCAGGAGCATAGCTATCGGCAGCTCCCATAAGAGATAAAGCTCCTCAGAAAGAGATGAAGCTCGTTTATTGTCACTCTCTCTGCCTCAATCAGGAGCATAGTTATTGGCAGCTCCCATACTGGCTCTCTTTTGCCAGACGAGTTTTGTGCAGCTGTGAAGTACAGACTTGGCGCTCCCTTATATGAAAAAAAAGGAAGTGTCCCTTTTGTAAAACAAGATCTTTGGATACACTCGGTGGTCATGGTGTTGCATGTCATGGGCGGGCGATATGATTTCGCGACACGACCGCTTAAGGGACAAAATTTTTTCCGCTGGCAGCGCTGCCAACTTAATTGCGAGCAGAAAAACCTGATACCAGAAACAAATTGGAGATGTGTATTTACCTTGTTGGTCTGCTGGTCAACTGGCAGCTCTGGATATAACCATTACCTCCCCACTGCAACCCAGTATTATTTCAAAGGCGACGAGGGAGCCTGGTTTTGCCCTGAGAGCTGAGGAAGTTGGAGCAATATTCCCAACAATGTGCCAACATAGGTATTAAATTTATTCCCATGGCTTTTGAATCATTTGGAGGACTATCTGAATTGGTCAGAAAGACATTGAAGCGAATAGCTCTGCTCACTGACAACAGAAGTTTGTACTCAGCTGGTTTGTCAATTGATTTAAGCAGGCTTGCACAATCGGTTTCAGTCACACTAATGCGAGGAAACGCTATAATGTTGATAGCAAGAAGCGCAGAACTGTGAGCCAGCTGCAAGCAAAAGAAGTTTCAGTATTCTAATTGCAAACCAAATAGTGTGGGTTCCACTATCCTAGTTTAAAACCCGATTGTGTGGGTTTTACTATTCCAAATGAAAACACGATTGATTAAGTTTACTTAATTATGAGTTTTTATACTTACCTGACCAAAGTGGGAAGAACAGAAACATATATTTGATATATGGAAAACTGAAATGAACTATTGAAAATTGATTTATTAAACTGGTGATCTGCTGTTTTATAAACCTAGTCATGGTAACCAAGTTAATTGTTAATTCAAATTTTGCAAGATAAAAAAATATTGCTAATTAAACAGTCCTTATACAAAAGATTAAAATCAGGGTGAAATGATAGAGGGGTTAAATGATAGAGGGGTCAAATGATGGAGGGGTAAAAAAAATCGGGGTTAAATGATAGGGTGATTAAATAAATACGGGTGAAAAAGCGGGACACCCATTTGGAGACTAGTAGAACACAAATTGCACTGACAAGACCTTACTTATTGCACTCCGGCTTTATCAGAGTTCGTCCTGTTTTTCATAACGAAGTCAAAAATGTCAGACGAAAAATCGATCGAGAAAACAATTCTATAAAAATACAAACAGGACCCAACTAATTGCTACAATTGAATCGAGTTTTTTTAAAAAAAAAATCAGATTTAAACTTGAATGTTGCTCAGATTAAAACGCACGCAGCTTTTAAAATGATCTGTTGTTGAACATAAATTGGCTGAGATTGTATTCTCAAAAACTGATTTGAAGTAAGCACGTAATAATTTTATATTAATATCACTGTTTACAGCAATCCACGAATTTCACAACCAAAATATGAATTCAAATAATTTTTATATCAATTTTTAATTACATAATTTTGAGAAGACTCAAATTTCTCACAACTGGGTTCACGTTTAATTCAATTTTTTCCAGGAAGCCCTTAAAATTGTTTCACAGATGTTTTATAATGCTAGTGATTATGATATTGTTTGTGTTGTTTATTTTGTTTCCCATTTCATTCTTCTTTAGTATTCAGGGTGAAAAGGCTAAGCGCTGGTGAGAAAAGGTGTAGGGTACTGGGATGGTGTAATGGGTACAGTTGTTCATGCTTTGAAGAGGTCTCCCAAGATGCTCTCGTAGTTGACATATTTCACCACCTCATCTTGACTCGCGCCCAGCCACTCGGCGTCAAACTAAACAAAATAAAGTTCATTAGGAGCTAGCGCCCTTACCAAATAAAGCGGACAATTTGCTCATTTTACCTCATTTGTTCCAAAAGGCGTCCCCTAATATGGCGGCAGAATAACCATTCTTCTAACGCCCGATTCCACGAAATGACTGATAAGGCGTTTGTGGAATCGGGCGGCAAACATTGTCTATTAAACTCCACTTCGTAACAATTTACTATTCCACAATTAAGGGTCTTTGATACCACGCCTTTGTTCCTTTACAGTATACACAATTAATTTTAGCATGTAATTTTTATAATTGGTTTTCAGCACTGTTTAACCTATTTTCCTTCGAGTTTGGAAAAAACAGAAATTTCAGAGACTCTTTGAAAGCAAACAGTTAGCGAAAGCGAGCGTGAACAGTTGACTTTTCTATGTTCTATTATTGTTGATAATTTAAAACTGATAGTTCAATAATAAAGTACGACTACGTGGGATTATTAAAACAGAAAAAACTGTGAATGACAAATTTTTGAAACGAAGATCCTAAGATGATCATGGGAACCATATCCAAGAATAACGAAGCATGGTTTCATTGACAAAAACATTTCGTAAATGATCTTGCCATGCAAATTGCCTCGAGTTTCTTACATGATCCTTATATGGCATCTAAAAGCCCTGGTTGACCTGTTTTAGAACCATATCTAAACACCAAAGGTCCCGGGTCATAGTAACATTGTCAATCAGCGCTAAATCAAGTATAAGTCTATGAACAGATAATGATCATGTCACTTTTTATCCTGTTCAGACAAAAAATCATAGTAAAAAAGGCTATCTGAAAACACTCTGAACAGTACAAAATCCGATTCTATGTTTGCTCTGTTTAATCTTGAAAAACAGTCTGTGAATACTCTGAGTCGACTTTTTCTCAGACTGATTTAACGTTTTACTATTGGAATATCACGAATCAGAACTGTTCTACTATGGCACTAATGTCTGGGGTTACACACAACCCATGTAAACAATTCTGATTCGATCTTACAATGCTTGCCAAATTTACATGATTTTTGCTTGGTATCCATGGCATTTCAGTGATGTTAGTTGTATAAAGAATTTTACCGGAAAAAAATTGTTAAGTATTTTGGGTCAGCTTTTTTAATATTTCGAAAAAAAATAACAGTAGCTAATTACGTTTTGTGAAAGATATTTGACGGATGGAATTTATACGCATGAGATAACTCCAGTTCAACATTGTTGTCAATGACATCTTTCACGTCAAATATTGTTTTGCAGGTATCTATCTAGTAATGATTGTTCGGAGGAACTTTTATTAGGGGAAGAACTATATACTGAAATGGGTTGTTTTTTTTTCAGTCAATATTCGACGGACGATATGTTCATCGCAGAGAGTTGCGAGTAGCATCAGTAGAAAGCTTGTCAAGCGCAGAAAATCAAATTAAGAAAGTTTTTCAAATTGTTTTTTTTTCCGAGGAGTTAGGGTTGTTTAAAGTGCTGTGAACGTTGGACTAACTTCCGTTATTTTGTTCACAGTTTTTGTATTTTTTTGCTGAAATCTCAATTTACTTTGCTAAAAATTTGATGAAAATGTGAGCGATAGCCTCATTGGTTTTACTTTTAAAGATAAGATAAGATGGAAAGTTGCTGGTTTGTTTGAACCGGCTTTTTGTCTAAAATGTTGGCTAAGTTGTTAAAAATTCAGCCTTTTCTCCATTTTCATGAAAAATGGCAATAAATATGCTTCTGCCAAATTGACCTGTAATGTAGACCTTAAAACTGCTGCTGATCTAAAACTGCTGTTCTCTCAGGTGATGCCTATATTTTTTTAACCTCCGGTTCATAAAAAGTTTTCTGGAACTAACAATTTTGCGGCCTTTCGCTAATTTAAATAGATTTTTTTTTCAAAATGCATAATTTGTTTCTGATATATTAATATTTTCAGTTTCCAAAATATCTGTTACGCAATATTTTTCAAACAATGACGTTTTTCAACAGCTGCAGTGACAACAAGGCCCGTTGTACTAATAGTTAATTTTTTGTAACGAAAAATTTTTCAGATTATATTTTTACTTCATCTTTTTTAAAATAGATTTTGCTATTTTTCGCACCAATTCCATATCGTAACAAGTTGGCAAACAGTGAACAAGTAAATCTGTTTGAACTTTTTTCTGCTTAAGCGGAGAAAACGAGAATAAAAGCTCTCTTCAAAGTTCAAAAATGCTCAATTTTTTACACCTTAACGCAAATCATCCGTCGAGAGTAGAAATAATGGTAAGAGAACAGACATTATGCTATACGTAGCTCTTGGTAATATATTGTATATTTGTTTTGGACAAAACGGTAAATAATTGCCAATTTTGTTAAATAACGTTTCCAACCTAACAATCACGTTGCAGATTCTAGAGATTTGCTGTTTTATAATGAACCAAAAAATTTCCTCTAACTCGTTGATCTTAGTTGAGTATTATAAGAGAGCGCATTCATTAGGACAAAAGATTTCCAGACGTTTTAATAATCAGTTGCTTCCGAGGCTTCAATTGATAACTCTGTTAAATTTGATCCTTCAACCCCCACATTGAGAGTTAGGAAAGAGTTAGTAAATCAAGTTTTTTTTTGTCAAAATTAAGTCACGATAGTAAGTTCACATAACTGACGTAACTAATTTAAGATTCGATTTCATTACCTTAACTTCCCCTGTAATTGGCCTGACTCTTATGTAATCGAACTGATTAATTCGAGAACTTGTCGCGATAAAAATTCGGTTAAATATATGTTTTATAACAATTATTTTTAATTTAATCAAAAAATGATATTAAGTAACTAACCCTAAGGACTGCGGGTATGTTGCATGATATGGGCACAGGGTGGTCCCTCCAGTTGATCTCAGTGAGGAACTGCATGTAGTCCACTGTGGCAGCAGAGTCCACCAGTCGAGAGATGAAGTGACTCAACAAGTCCACTGGGATGTTGATGTGCATCGCTATGCAGGACTTCCGCACATCAGCCGCGTGAAGACGACCAGTTCTATAAAACAAAGTAATGGTATATTCGATAGATCGATTAATATGTCAGGTCTATTCTGCTGTACTTCAAAGTCTGAGCGTCCAAAAGGCTAACCGTACCTGAGGCTAAATGACAATCAGTACTGATTCAGAACAATCTCAGAGAATTTTCAAGTTATAGTACTAATTCAGAAGGATTCCAGAACCAACTGTGAAGTGATTTCTGATTTTCTCTGAATAAGAGCAAAATTCAGAGAAAATATTCTCTTTTCTTCTGAATCAGTGACAATTCAGAATGAATCACTAAATTAGCTCTGAATCAGACAAATTCAGTGCTAAATGTAACCTGAATTAGACTCTGATTCAGTACTGAACACTTCCCTTAGAGTTATAAGTACGGGTACTGTTGCTAACTTCAATTTAAAAGAGTGTTACACTTAACGTCAACACCTAACCTGCGGCAACTGGCCGATTCTCAGAACCATTACAGATAGGCAGGTATACAATGAATGATAACAAACTTACTACTGCATAAATGAGCAGCGCAGGAATTTTTAGGGAAATCTCACAACAAACTGTGTGGCAGTTGCGTTTTCCTGTCAATCATACTGAAAAATTTGAGACTAAGACAGGAAAAAAATCATGTCAATTGTCACGACTTCTGCTGCCTTTAAGTATTTTTTATCATGGATCTATTGCACGAAAAAATCGTGTAATAATACACGAGAATACATGAAAATGTTTCATACGTGCAATATATATATAATATATATATATATATATATATATATATATATATATATATATATATTATATACATATATATATATATATATATACTATATATATATATATATAGGTTTGACAAAAATGCATTTGAAACCCTGATAGAAAATTAAAAAATTGGTAATGTGTTCAAGGGAAAAAAATTTTCAAAATGAGTGCAAACAAAATAATCTTGCAAAACATCAGATCGATCTACAAAAATTTGAACGAGTTTGAAGTGTTGATAAAACAACAGGAGAGTCAACCTTTAGCAATATGTTTGACGGAAACGTGGCTCAAGGACCAATCTAACACAAAGTGCATTAACCTTGATGGCTACCAGGAGATTGCTACAAGCAACCGAAATACCTCTAAAGGAGGAGGGGTTGGGATCTTTGTAAGATTGGATTTACAACTAACAATTATTAAAAAGTTTGGCTGTACCAGTATTCAAATTTTAACTGTGAAAATCAACACAAAAAATGGCAAAAGTTTTTTATTAACAGTAATCTATATCAAACCAAATACAAGTATAAATGAAATATCGGAAACTTTGCAGATGTTTTTTGAAGAACTAACTCCGGAACCGGAACAGTTACACATTGTTTGCGGAGATTTTAACATTGACCATAGTAGCAATAACATCAAGCTTACAAAATTAAAAGACATTTTTAGTTCTTACAACTTAAGGAATATGTCTAACGTTGGGTATACTAGAGAAAGCGCAAAGTCGAGAACTAATATTGACGTAGTTTACTGCTCGAAGACAGTAGAAATTGAAATCATCAAGTCAGCTGTAACGGATCACTATACTGTCCAAATCGTGTTCTCTGACTACGTGGAAAAGACTGTACCACTGAAAAACAAAGTTTACAGGGATTGGACGGCTCTTGAAAACCACTTTATTTTAGAAAAAATGGTTTTTAAAATAAGAGACAAATTAGGCAGATTTATGTCGCACTTTTTTGCTTTGGATTGTGATCTTGCTTTTGAAAAGTTTCATGAGGCTATCATTGAGGAAGTTGACAATTACATTCCAATGAAAAAATCAAAACCTTCTCAGCAACCAAATTGGATTGACAACAGTATAAAAAATTTAGCAGCAAAAAAACAGAGCTTATTCCAGACGTTCTTGAGACACAAAAATAATAAAAACAAGGAGAAGTTCAATAAAATCAGGAATGAGCTGAGAAAGAAAATAAAAGAAAACAAAAGAATCTATTATCAGAAAATGTTGCACAGAAACGCACAAAAGAATTCCAGTAGTTTTTTTAATACAATGAGAACTTTGAGTGGAAATACGCGAAAAGAACAAGAAGAGTTGTCAGAGAAACAGGTTGAAGGTTTCAGCATTTACTTCACAACTATCGGAAAAATTTTATCGAATAAATTAATTGATCCTGGAAAAAACGGAAGACAAAAAAGAACTTTAAGCAGCATGTTTTTGACCTCAGCAAATGAAGCCGAAATATCACTAGTCATTAAAAAATTGAAAAATAAATATAGCACTGATTGTGACGGTCTCAACAACTTTATACTTAAAAAAATAGAATATGCTATAGTTCCTACATTGACGTTTCTAGTCAATAAGTGTTTCGAAAAAGGAACTTTCCCAAAATGTTTGAAAAAAGCAGTAGTAATTCCTATACATAAGTGCGGGAATGCTTACGAAGCTCAGAACTACAGGCCAATTAGTTTATTACCAACGATTGGAAAAATACTAGAAAAATTACTCTGTGATCGAATGACCGCATTCCTCGAGAAATACGATTTGCTTAATAAAAATCAATTTGGGTTCCGACAAAAAAGAGGGACTACTGATGCATTAGTTAATTTCCTCGAGGGAATCAGAGAAGACTGGGAAAATGGATTTAAAGAAGTGAAGGCTGTCTTCATAGATCTGAAAAAAGCATTTGATACAAATGAACAAAATTTGCTCCTTGAAAAGCTAGAAAACATAGGAATGAGAGGACCTGTACATAAATTACTGAAATCTTATCTGAGTGACAGACAACAATGTGTCAAATCGGTTGAGTTTAGGTCGGAATTCTTACCAATAGAATATGGAGTGGCGCAGGGCTCGGTGCTAGGACCACTGCTCTTTCTAGTTTATATAAATGATATTCAGGAGTTCTGCGGTGACTCAACTGCAATTTTGTTTGCTGATGACGCTGTTTTGAAGCAAAATGTGTATTCAAGTAAAGAAAAATTTGAGAAGTCATTAGAATCTGTAGCCGACTATTTTTTGCAAAACAAACTGACACTCAATTTAGAAAAAACGCATCTTGTGAATTTGAACGCAATCAGAAAATCTTCTCAACAAGAGATAATTTTGCAGAATGATGCGATCTGTCAAATAACGTCTTTAAAATACTTAGGAGTACATATTGACGAAAAACTTAATTTTAATCGGCATATCCTCGAATTATGTGCAAAACTGTCCAAATTTTCTGGATTGTTTTATAAATTGAGATCAATTTTAACAACTGCCCAGCTTCTTGTAACATATAAAGTATACGTACAACCAATACTAAATTATGGTGTTTTAGTCTACGGAACCAGTAGCAAGACAACACTTCAGCCTCTAGAAGCAAAAGTAAAACAAATTGCCAGAATCATTTTTAAAAAGAGAAAAACGGAATCAACACTGCAAAATCGAGAAAAGTATAAAATGCATTCGATCAAAGATTTGCACATTTTTGAACTGTGTAAAAAACTAACAGAGATACTTAGATCAGAATGCGAAATAAATAGTCTAAAATTGCTTATAACAAAGAAAGAAATAGAGTCAGTTGAGTTAAAAAGAACATCATCCCGTCAGTTAAAAAGTGCAAACTCGGTTAGTGGACTTAGCCCTAAACGACTAGGAGTAAGAATAAGAAAATTGTTAAATTTTTTATTAAAATTTAACCCCAATTTCATTTCAGAAGTACAAATCTTGAGTAAAAAAGAATTGAAACGTTATCAGTATAGTTTTAGAGACAATTACATTAGCAATAACCAACAAATAGTTTCGTTAATATATTGAGCCGATCGTTTCAAATCCTTAGCATCTTTAGCATCTGACAATCTGTCTTTTAAAGTTTCTTAGTACTGCTACTGGCATCACTTGACGAGGACCATCGGACCTTTTGATGACCTATCAAGTAAGTGGCGGTTCTGTGCGGCCTAGTTGGTACAGCAATGCCAACTTACTTGAAAACAATTTATTATTATTATTATTATTATTATTGAGCAAAATTGTCGACAGCTAAAACGAAACTTTTTGTACAAAGTTTGCTAAACAAAACGGTAGGTCACAGATTTTTTAAGAAATTTAATCTCAACTCAACCAAAATTGTTTACTAATATAGCAAAATTTTTCGAGGCTAAAATGTGCTTTGAGATGCTGGTATAACCATAGTTATCAAAATGACTCTTTTGCTCTATCGTGGTTTAACTTCTGTGATTGTTTGAAGAAGTAACTTGAGCCTTGAAACGACGAAGCTTTCTTTGAATTACAGCTTTTGACAAACGATTAAAAAATGATCAAGTTCTCTCAGTAGTATCTCTTTTTGTTTGTTTTTTGTGTTGTTTGTTAATAATACTCATCATTATCTTGGTCGATTCTCCGAATAACCATCTTATCTGTCTACTATTATTTCTTTCAGTCAAACTACAGCCACCTGCCCATAAAATTGTGTGCGACATGTAAAAACAACGTTCTTCTACGCCTAGAGAGCTGCAATCATCAACATTTCACAAAATCATTGTTCCAGAATAATATGAATAGATAGCTGTTTGTTGAAAAGTATTATGCTGATTCGCGTTTTGGAAAAAAAACATCATAGTTCGCTTAGCATGAAGTGGTATCATTTTTGAGATACGATTTTTCGTATGTATTCCAGTGTTTTTGAAACTCTTAGATGGTTCTTCTTTGTTAATGGTTCTAGATGGTTCTTAAAGTGTACAATTTTTGATATGCCTCATAAATTTGCTTTATGTCTTCTGGGTGGGTTACTTTTTTGTGGGTTCCCAAGTTTCTTCGTGTGTAAGAGAGTATTGCCACTGAAATGTTGGATT
>NC_134474.1:74004752-74085729 GCF_964194025.1 Convolutriloba macropyga | reverse complement strand
AAAAAAACCATGCCCGGTGCAATGAGGCGATCAAGAGGACGCAGATTGTCCGGGGCATGGTTTTTTGGGGTCTATTTGTAAGCAAGTTGTATTTATTCTTCTCGATTTTTTTGACAATCTCTTCTTTCTTTGCCAGAGTCAAGTATTCTGTAGAGCTTCCGCTTCTAAGCAGATCTTATCAATTTGTCAGAGAAGCAAAAGAAAACCCATGCTACAGGTGGTAAACCCTCTTTGGATGCTTATATTGCAAAAAATCTTTGGAAGAGTTTTTGAAGATCGACACCAATCTGGCAAAATTAAGCTCCACAAAGTCAGCTCGAGACATTACGTCTCATCACGTGTCCCGTGGAATCCGTGGAAAAGGTTGACATATAAAAAACTTTGTATTCGGCATCAAAATTTTGACATTAATTCTTGTCGTTTCCAAGTTCAATTCTTTTTGATGGAAATTCCTATCTGTTCGGAAAAAATAAAGAAGCGATTGAAACCAGAGCAAAAGTATTCTTCGTTGAATGTTGTATTTGTATCTGATTATTTTGGTACTGAGATAAGCTTTCAAAGATTATATGGCCGAGAACAAAATCTTTAAGACTCTATGAGGTTGAAAAATCTAAAACCTACCAGAGATATAAGTTAGTTTAGCATGGAAACCAGAAGAAGTTATGACTACAACTAATTTGTTTGCAATGATCCGAGTTGCACAGACTTTCGAATAAAAAAGCCAATCTCTATTTCATTTTTGCGTCCGCATCGTTATTCGTACAGCATAATTGCAGAGACTGATTGAAGGGTGTACAAATAAAAATATCAAACAGTGGATTAACGGAAACGTGATTAAATGGCGTTAACACAGGACCCGGAAGGCATAAGGCATCGGTACATTGATACAGTTTCGGTACATTTTGCTGCATTGTCAGTTCAAAATCCAAATTATTCGAAGCGGAGAATTAAAAGCGAAGCATCAAAGTGAAATAAAGCATAAATAAACGTTCATAAAAACACTAAAGTTTTTCAAATTTTGCAAAAATTACAGATTAAACTTCCATGGTAACTAATGGTAAAAGAGACAAGGAGGCTCGGTAATGTGCGTTCGCACATAAAGTTCCGACCCCGCTCATCCAAATTTTTTGCATAAATGTGTACCAAATGAACAACCGATAAAATTTCAGTTTTTTTTCAAGTAATTTTCAAAAACAATGTATGAACGAAAAGGTCGCCTTCAAAGCAAATGACTCAGAGGAGTAAAAAAAGGTTGCATTAGATTGATGAGATCAGCCATTATTAGGAAGGCAAGTCAAGACGAACAATAAAATCAAAAAAACATAATCAATCAAATCAAAAGCAACAAACATTAATTAAATCCAAAATTTGTGTCGGCTTTTTTTAAATTTAAAGCAATGTCAAAATAGCGTCAGAGAAAACTGAAAACAAACAAATGAACCTGTAGTTCACTAGAAAAAAAACATGGGTCCACTACATAATAAGGCTTGGTAACAATTCGACAAAAACAAGCAAATAAGAAAAATTAAAAAAAATTGGCTTAAGTATTTAAAAACAAATAATTTCAGAGTAGTGAAAATCATTAGATAGCAATTGAAAACATTCACTATGTTTATGATAATATACGTTTTTATAGGAGGGCAATAAGACTTGTAGTTGTTCATTTTATTAGGCTGCAACAAGAACAACAAATCGAGACAACAAACAAAAATTCAATTAAAACTTGCGAGAAAACGCTTCCAAAGACGTAAAGTTTATTTTTGCACCTCAATAGAAATATTTTGTAATTTTCGAAAAGAACTATCTCAAATTCATGAAAGCCATTAGATCACTAATGAAAACATCCAACATGATTATGATCACACACAATTCTATAGTAGGACTTTTAGACTGGCATTGTTCGCTTTTGTATGCGGTTACAAAAAGAAAAACAAAAAGAGACAACAAACAAAAACTCAAATAAGAAATTGCGAGAAAACGCATCCGAAGCTGTAAATCTGTATTTTTCCCGTCAAAATATGTTCAATTGAGCCTTTTTTGACTCCCAATAATGCAGTATGCAACATCTCATTATTGATAATAGGTAACCAGTAGACAAAAACAGAGAAAAAAAGGAGCAAAAATAAGTAAAATTTTGTACTTTTTTACAGTAATTATTTTCAAGGTCATGAAAGATGAAAGTCATTAGCTAAAAATTGAAATGATTAAATAGGTTGTCTATTCGCTTGGAAGAGGAGCTCGAGATTTGTAATTATTGCGAATTTGTCTTTAAAGAACATCAAATATAGACAAAATCAAAAATTACTTTATTGTTTTTTTTTGCGGAAAACCAGTGTTGTAGCAAGTTAATTCAGTACGAATTCTTTCAGAGAGTTAGATTTTGTACATTTGCACAGTACCTTGAAAACAATAATGTCACATGCAACCTGTTTTTAAGTAGACTAGGTGACATACACAAAAAGACCTAAAATGCAAAATAAAAATTTTTGTTTATTATTTTTGAAGACCAATGTTTTCTAAGTCATGAAGCCCTCAGCTATCTACTCAAATCAAAATACTGCCTTTTTTTCCCTCAATAAAAATCCATTGAAACCTGCAATTATCCAGCAATCATCATACAACTAAAATAAATAATTAAAAAAGACAGTTAAGGACAAATGTAAAACTTCAAGTAAATCCGTCGAGAAAGGAGTGTCGAAGCCAGTAAAACCAAACTCTATGCATTTAATGTCTTTCCTCGGTTCAATTGTGCTTTTTTAACATCAATAAAGTATTATGTGAATTGTCAATAATGTGAAAAAGGACAAAACGAGGGAAAAAAACGTGAAAAATGGGCCAAAGCCTTAAAATCGTAAAGATTTGCTACAATCAGTTTTATAAAAGACAGAGGACCATAACTTAATGAATAATACCACAAAAAATCTTAAAGTTAAATTCAGTGGACAGAAGATGAAGAAGAAGCATTTTTTTGCTGCTGACATCAAGCAACAATTTGATCAAATTAAAAGAAAAATTAAAGCAAATTTCAATAACCCATTTTTATCCAAAAAACAAACGTTTTTAAAGTCGAAGCAACCATAACTTTTCCAGTAAGGAAAGAATATAAATTTATTTGAAAATGCTTAGGAAACCAATTAAACCTATCAACAGTGAGCTTTGCTTTGAATTGTTCTCTTCCTTAATTAAAATAAAATAATTGCTTTTTTTTAAAATGAACGACTGATTTTAATCCGAATTGTTTTTCGATTGTAACAGTCCAAGATTTGACCAAAACCAGCCTTGCTATTGCTGTTTGTCCCTTAGGAACACTCATTTGTTTCGAATGTAATAGATCTTGATAATTTGTTAGTTAAAAGATCAAAAATAGTTGCTGCGTTTTTGATAATCATAGAGTAAAGGTAGCAAAAAACGGCAAAATTTTAATTCTAGACTACCCTCATTAGAAGTGGAAGTAGAACTGGCTCTTTTTTGAAATAACAAGCAAGGAATTTGTCAGATGTTTTTGGGTGTGTACTTCCAGGAAATTTAAAAGTAGCTTACTTCAGGCAACTTTTGTTGAAAAATGCTGAATTTCGAAATTTTTAGCCAAAATTCCACCCAAAAAAATTTAACAAAAACAGTCAACCAAACTTTGTTGGCCCTCAAAAAAAATCAGCAGTTTTATTGTTAACAATTTCTACATATTTTACTAAAATTGACGAAATTTTAGGCAAAAACTCCTGAAAACGTGAACAAAAATCGGTCTAATATTCACAAATCGGTGTATTATTCACAAAAATTTAAACCACGATAACTTGCGTTAGAAAAAAAAATTCATAAAAATCTTTTTGTTCCATATTTTACGCTGGTCGGGATTTTTGATGATACCACTCACAACTCTCAACGATGAATATATCGATCGGCCAAAATTGTCTGAACAAAAAAAAACCATTTGAGTTTATAGTTCCTCCCTCCCCTCTAAAAGTGGGGGTCGGAACAATCTATTTCCGATTTGATGTTTCTATACCATTTGCAGCACATAAAACTAATATTCTAAGGGTTGAAAAATAGTTTAAACTTCAATTTAAAAAAACGGGCCCTTTCAATTATGCTTTTGCTGTCTATTTGCTCAGAGTCTATGAGAAAACTACAGTGGACCAATTTGTTTTTGAAAGCTCACAAAAAACTGTTTGATTTTTCCGGAAATATTCCATTTGAAAAATATAAAATGAAACAACATAGAAAAAATACAAAACGAGGGAAAAAAACGTGAAAAATGGGCCAAAGCCTTAAAATCGAAAAGATTTGCTACAATCAGTTTTATAAAAGACAGAGGACCATAACTTAATGAATAATACCACAAAAAATCTTAAAGTTAAATTCAGTGGACAGAAGATGAAGAAGAAGCATTTTTTTGTTGCTGACATCAAGCAACAATTTGATCAAATTAAAAGAAAAATTAATGCAAATTTCAATAACCCATTTTTATCCAAAAAACAAACGTTTTAAAAGTCGAAGCAACCATAACTTTTCCAGTAAGGAAAGAATATAAATTTATTTGAAAATGCTTAGGAAACCAATTAAACCTATCAACAGTGAGCTTTGCTTTGAATTGTTCTCTTCCTTAATTAAAATAAAATAATTGCTTTTTTTTAAAATGAACGACTGATTTTAATCCGAATTGTTTTTCGATTGTAACAGTCCAAGATTTGACCAAAACCAGCCTTGCTATTGCTGTTTGTCCGTTAGGGACACTCATTTGTTTCGAATGTAATAGATCTTGATAATTTGTTAGTTAAAAGATCAAAAATAGTTGCTGCGTTTTTGATAATCATAGAGTAAAGGTAGCAAAAAACGGCAAAATTTTAATTCTAGACTACCCTCATTAGAAGTGGAAGTAGAACTGGCTCTTTTTCGAAATAACAAGCAAGGAATTTGTCAGATGTTTTTGGGTGTGTACTTCCAGGAAATTTAAAAGTAGCTTACTTCAGGCAACTTTTGTTGAAAAATGCTGAATTTCGAAAATTTTAGCCAAAATTCCACCCAAAAAAATTCAACAAAAACAGTCAACCAAACTTTGTTGGCCCTCAAAAAAAATCAGCAGTTTTATTGTTAACAATTTCTACATATTTTACTAAAATTGACGAAATTTTAGGCAAAAACTCCTGAAAACGTGAACAAAAATCGGTCTAATATTCACAAATCGGTGTATTATTCACAAAAATTTAAACCACGATAACTCGCGTTAGAAAAAAAAATTCATAAAAATCTTTTTATTCCATATTTTACGCTGGTCGGGATTTTTGATGATACCACTCACAACTCTCAACGATGAATATATCGATCGGCCAAAATTGTCTGAACAAAAAAAAACCATTTGAGTATATAGTTCCTCCCTCCCCTCTAAAAGTGGGGGTCGGAACAATATATTTCCGATTTGATGTTTCTATACCATTTGCAGCACATAAAACTAATATTCTAAGGGTTGAAAAATAGTTTAAACTTCAATTTAAAAAAACGGGCCCTTTCAATTATGCTTTTGCTGTCTATTTGCTCAGAGTCTATGAGAAAACTACAGTGGACCAATTTGTTTTTGAAAGCTCACGAAAAACTGTTTGATTTTTCCGGAAATATTCCATTTGAAAAATATAAAATGAAACAACATAGAAAAAATTTTTAATATAACTGTTGTGCTTTAAGGTTTAGCTGTATTTATTTGTAATTTATCATTTTTTGTTACTGAAATAAAATTCATTGCTTAAATTATACAGTGAGCCCTTAAAGAAGTAGAAAAAAGAACTGTTGACATCGGATTGAAGTATAATTTTTTATATATTTTACTCTCTGGAAAGTTATATCTAAATACAAAAATCATTATACAAAATAAACTTGATCAATGCAAAAAAAATTTTAAATGGAAGGACAAAACGAATACATCATTACAAAAACTTTATAATTAATCTCCAAGCTGAATTTTTCTCTGAAATTTTTTTATAGTCTTCGTTTGACTATAGCAAAAAATATGAATTGAAAATTAGTTTTATTAAAAATCTTGTATTTTTTATGTTGTGTTCGTGACTTTTGACAACCTTTGCATGATGAAAAGTTTCGAATAAAGCTATGCAAGAAAATCAACTAAGAATCAACCTAGTAAGTCCTCCTCATTTTGTTCTCTCAAAAGTTATTCTTTTTGAATTCAAAAATTGTGAAGCAAAATAGGTTTGATCAATATAAAAAAAATCGAAATGGAGGACAAAACTTGAATACAAATAGCACATGAAATGCGGAAAATTTTTTAATCAAATTTTCGATCCTTGCGTCTTTATCCTTTTTTCTTTGTTTACACAAATGAATCATCACAAAAACTGCATAATTAATCTCCTAGCTGCATTTTTCTCAAATACTTGATCTAAAGCTTTCCTTTTACTGAAATCTCCGTAACAGCTAATCAAAAGTCGACCAAAAACAGACTGATTCTCCATAGAACACCGGACCATTCGTCCTCTGCCATGTTTTTCATCACAAAATTTTACATTTTGTTTATCCCTGCGTAAGGTTTTAGACGCCTTGAAGCAGTCCTAAAACAATATTTTAAAAGTACTTTTAAACAAGCTTTGTAGTTTTTCAGCGAATTTAGAGAAACTTAATAAACTGGCAATCATCAGCAGGACACAATGTGGAAAAACAAGAAGGATAAGCAATGACTCCATCCGTCAATATTAAAAAAAATTATCTGTTGTTACTATTAATTTTGAGTTAAAACACGTTTAACTACTTATGATCTTGAAAACATTCATTGAAAACCATTGATAACGTCCATTGTTAATTTGAACGTCCATTGAAAACCAAAGTAATTTTGTTCTTCGTTTAACTATTACAAAAAATGTTAAATTTATGAAATGAAAAATTCGTTTTGTAAACAATCTTGTATTTTTGATGCTGTGTTGGTGAATTTTGACAACTGATGCATGACGAAAAGTTTCAAATAATGCTATGCAAAGAAATTGACTGAAAGTCAACCTAGTCTCGGAAGGAACCGCAACCCAGAAGGAAGTCTTGAGAGCGAAAAAAAAGAATAAATTGTTCAATTTTTATGTTACCACCAAATCTCTATTATTATATATTCAGTGGAGAGCAGAAAATCTCGCTCCATAGCTGATAACAAAAGAAAACCAATTTGACTCAGATAAAAATATTAAAGAAACGCTTTTTGTAAGACTAGCAGACAAAAAAAACAAAAAATGTGAATTAAATTCAAAGACATGACAAAATCTGCTCCACATGGTTAAAAAACTAGCCCTATGAAAGTTTTTTTAAACTATTTAGTTACAAACAATCAATCAAAAAGTAAACAATTGAATAATTTTGAGCCGGAATCAATTAATTTACGTAAATTGAGCCAAAATACAGAAAAAAAACTGAAAACAGGTAAAATCTTTGGGTGGAAAAAACAGATTTCTGCTTACATTTCAGAATTCATAAATTTTAACGTTTCCTTAATAGACAATAAAAAACACTATGATTCATTACTATCGTTCCAAATTAAACCAAAAGAATTGTCTTTGAAAAAAGGAACAGGAAAAATCTCTGAATAAGTTTAATATAGAAGGACTTCTAATGAATGAAAGAGCTATGCCAATGCATCTCATGCTATTAAAAAAGATGTTTGCATTTTGTTTTGCTCATTTTGATTTCTTAAAAAGAATGTAGTTGTAAAAAGACGAGAATATAATTGCAAAATATTTCTCTGAAACATCCTATTCTTAACCAACAACAGATTCAAAGCTGTTCGCCTTCAATAATCGCAAGGATTTCTTGATTGCTTCTTAATGATGTGAATTGGTTTTCAAAAGCATAACCAATTTTGTAAACCAAACCATAAAACAACCCGAGGGCAGAAAAACCAAAAAGCGTGTTTTATTGAAAGTTAAATTGTCCTGAAAGCTTTTATATTATGAATTTGGAATATATGATCAGTATCACAAACTGCGAATTTTATGTTTCCAGCCTCTTTTCTACTCCGAAAAAAATAAAAGTCCGTCACAGATTTTGGTTCAACTTCAACAGTTTCTGATCGATAACACTTATCTCTCACAAAAATTTATCTATCAACCAAAATTGGCTAATCAAAAATCAGACTAATCAACAAGTCAAGCTGCCAAAATTAGAGTATTGAAACAACACGTGGCTGCTTGAGGAAAAATTAGTAAAGTTGAGAAATTATTGCTATTTTTAGTGCAATGCATGCGTGAAAAAATAGCTAATTTTACGTGGAAAACAACTTGAAACATTTTAAATAAATTTTTCATGATAATTTCACCATTATATTATTTAGTTCGCTCTGGAATTGAAGAACAGTTGGCAAAACCGCGTCTAATAGTTTAAAGAATTGACCTGATCTTTTAGAAACAAATCTCTAGTTCAAAAAAGCTTCTTTTTATTAAATTGATGCGACTAGGTTTATATTGAGCGTATGTTCTGATCGAAGTTTACGATTCCAACAAAAACTCAGGCTACCATAAAATTAATAACACCCTAAATTGGTGGGTAAGAACAAACAGTCCTGTCTGCTTAAAGAGAACTTAATTTGAGTGAGCAATTAATGTTGTTTTTGAGTGAATGCGTGAATAAAAAACCAGCTAAACTTCACGTTGAAGAGAACTTAAAACTATATTTTCAATCTAATCTCCTCGGCCATTTGGCTTTTTTTATTCTTTGGGTCGCTCTGGAAATAAAAAAAAAGATTTGGGGAAATTGAGTCTAATTTTTTAAAGAATTGACCTGATTTTTCTGAAAAAATTCTACCTTAGAAAAACTTTTTTTAAATATAAATTAATGCTTGAACGAACAGGTTTGTGATGAGCGAGCCCACAATAGCTATCCATCGAAATCAGTTTACAAACTTCACAAAAACTCACATCCGTTTTCAGGCGTGATCAAAAATTTTTATTGTAGTGAAAAAATCGAAAAATTAAGCAAAAAATGTTAACTTCCTGTTTGAAAAAATGTGTGCTTTAGAGATTTCAATTGTCACTGTTGTTTTATTAACAAAAGCGCAGACTTGACAAATTCATTGAATACGATATTTTGACAACGAATTTCTGCAACTTCTAACCAGTGAAAAGAAACTTGAAATCTTTTGATGAAGTTTCTTAATGAGGACAAACGATCCCAAATATCGTTTCAAAGGATTGCCCAATTATTTCAACTAAATTCCAATATTCCTTGGGTATTTTTCCTCTGAGATGGGTTGTCAAACTTCAACAGAAAGACAAGCCACTAAAATTCTAATTGAGGATGGAGTTGGTTCCAAAGTGGATCAGAGCAACGACTTAGTTGACGAAGAGGAGGACGTGGGTGGAATTCCCGACTCCCCAAATGCCTCTTCCCGGGAACTTACATTTTTGTTGCTGGGAACGTCACAAAGTGGGAAAACGACTCTCTTTAAGGTCAGTTTTGTTTTACTGAGTATCCGGGTCGAGGTTTTTCGGTAAATTTTTGTAAGAAATGCGGTGAATGCGGTGAATTTTTGTAAGAAATGCGGTGATTGCGGTGAATGCGATGAAAATAAAAATTTCACCGTATTTCTTACAAAATTTCACCGCAAAATTCACCGCATTTGTTACAAAAATTCACCGCATCGACTTTTGTGGCAAAATAATGTAAGAAAAGCGGTGAAAGCGGTGAATGCAGTGAAAAAAAAACAATTAAATATATATTGTTTTTAATTGTTCTCAAACAAATAACAAATTCCTGTGGTCTTTTTTATGCGATGCGATTCTTCTTTTTGTCTGACCCATTTGAGTTTTCGTCCTCAAAAAGGGGGATAAACAGGTAGTGCCCGTTGGGCATTAAATGGCTGAGCACCTCTCTTAGAGCCTTACGTCTTACTAGTCTCTAAGTATAAGATTCACCGAATCAGTTTTGTTGAGACACTTTGAGGTTGTAAAGGGCGATTCCTAATCTGAAAAGTTTGACCCCTCGCTGTCAGTTTGAGAGCAATTCGCCCACGTTAGTCGGTTATCTTCATCACTTTGAAATCAAAACCGTTCCTCTAATGCAACTCAATTAGCCTATTTTGCAAGTATTTATCAATAACCCAAATAAATCCTAGAAACTTTTGCAAAGAAAGCGCGTGGAAACTCAATGCAGTCAACATCAGTACTGAGTTGAGAAATGTGGTTGATTTAGATGTTGCGGAGTGTGTTCAGTGCAGAGTCAGGTCCCCCTACTGTGAGTGAGAAACAGATGGTGCTGCAGGACATCAAGAAATACGTTTTCAAAAATGTACTCTTCGTCATTAAGGTGAAAACAATGAGGCTTTTAATGTCTCTATACCCGCGGAGACTGATAACGTAGTGTATAGGTACTGATTCATGATATTTCAATAGCAAAAACAGTATATCAATACTAGAACAGAGTATTTTCAGGGTTATTTTGTTTCCATTATGAACAGCATAAATGTAGAGTAGTAATTTTTAATTGGTCTCGAACAAAGTTTCAAGCAACTACTGTAAACGCTCTGTTTTTTAATGCCAAAGCTTGACATTTTCGACAATCCGAGTGACTCTTACGCCCTTGAATTTTTCGTTTTGCGTCATCTAAATTTCTCTATCATTTATAAGTGTCTCATTCACCCAGATGAATGCATCAAGTAATTCATAACTAAAAGTCAAATGAAAAATGAGCCAATGTTGGTGTAATTATTTCACTTTAACTTTTATTAGTGGTCATAGGGATTTATAAAACCCATTAATGATTAATGACGACATTTGAAGCGCTCCTAGTGAGCTAAGAGAAAAATGACTTCTGAACTCACTTATGGAACTTTAAATTTTATTAACATTTACTAGTTAGAGGTCAGTAGTGTGCAACAAAAGAGTGCCAAACTTATATACCCTAATTCCTGAGTAATAGAGTCTTAAGTTTTAATATCGAATATTAATTTTGAAAAAAACTCCATTCAGGTTTTTTCCTTGTAGAGCAAATGTGTCTCAAAAAATTACAGTCCAAATCTAATCCAAAAAGTCTGGTGGTCTATTAAAGGACTGGTGGTCGATCTGTCAATCTCATTTCTTTAGTTGTTTCAATTCATGGTAGGCCACAAGCGTCTATCGAGGCTATTTTCCGGCAATTTGCCGGCTATGTTTTTTTTAATTTTCTCTAAAAACTCACTCTTGTATGCTGATCATAGAAAACAAAGCAAAAATTCGAAACTTTTGATTACTATATTAAATTTAAGAGCAAAAACCCTCTAGCAAACACATTTTTGTTGGAGTTGATTATCATAAAAACAAACAAGTATTGTAATTTTAAAACAATACTAAGTTCATAAAATCAAACGTATTGTTACTACGTGCCTTTTTATCGCCCTTTTTAGGAAAAAAAAACAGAATGGACTAATTAAACATTAACAAGTTAATTGTGAAAAAATTGTTATCCAAAGTCTTTTGCGCAAAAGTGCGTTTGATTTCCAGCTTATTCAACCTAACAAAGTTTTAAGTTTCTCTATAATAAAACTTGATTCAATTCCGGTTTTGGTCAGATGTATTGTTTAGGTTTATAATTTCTTGACTAATCATTATTTAGTCTGGTGGAAAAATTTTTTTGGGCTTTTTATCTTGAGAAATGATATCAACACATACAGCCCGAGAATCCAGTGTGCAGTTGCTTTAGAATCTTTATTATTCCGTAAGCACGCAATTTACCAAAACAGCTGGGAAGATACAACTTTTCAAAGTTTTAAATTCTTTTTCTTTTTGACCCAATTCTATGCCCCACCCCAAATTTACCACTTGAACGCACTCCCCAATCGCTTGAATGACCGTTAACTAATCATGCATTTATAAAAATGTTATGTTAAAAGTTGAAACATGAATAAATTGCAAAATTTCAAAATTTAACCTCAACCGAGGAAAAAGTTCTAATCCCCGATTACTCAAAAACAATAAAAATTTTTTTGAAATCCCAGGTTGAGGTCGCGCTCGAAATCACCTCTGATCAGACCTTCCCAGACAAGTGGGACCTCTGATGAGACCGTCCCAGACCGAAGTGACCTCTGATCAGACGAGTATGCGCTCGAAGATCATTGTGCGCTCGAAGTGCGCTCGAAGCCGCCTCTGACCAGACGAGTTCCAGACCGAAGTGACCCCTGATTAGACAAGTTCTAGACCATTGTCCAGACGAATTCTAGATCATTGTCCAGACTAAAGTGCGCTCGAAATATTGTCCCAGACTAAAGTGCGCTCGAAATCACCTCTGATCAGAGAATGATTTTGAACATGAACAAATCTCTCAATATCGTTATAATATATTCATTTCATCTATCATTTTATCAATCTTATATTCAACTGACAAAAAAAAACAATCCTGAAAGTATTGTTAATGAAAGTAAATCGAAAAAAATGATCAAAAAATGATCAAAAGAGTATGCCATTTTTTTATGCTTTTAACTGAAAAAATGAACTTAGACAGCTCTGCATAAAAACGTCTTGATCTACTTTGATTCAAAATCTTTTCTTGAGGGGACCGGCATTTGTTATCAGCTGGACCCCTTGGTTCTGATCAAACCCATCAGATTTTCAGATGAAGTTCCAATCAGAATGCTGTTTTATTGTTGTCTCTTACCCGAGACAACCAAAGTCAGTAAGAAAACAAAAAAAAATTGAAAAAAATTTCGCTCAAATTGGTCTCTGGTCAGACTAGTGTGCGCTCGAATCGGCCTCTGATCAGACTAGTGTGCGCTTGAAACTGCCTCTGATCAGACCGTCCCAGACCAAAGTGACCTCTGATCAGACCGTCCCAGAACAAAGTGGCCTCTGATCAGGCAAGTTCCAGACCATTGTCCAGACAAAAGTGCCCTCGAAGCCTTTTCCAGACCATGTAATTCGAGCGCACCGGGAACATGTGTGCGCTCGAAACTCGTCTGATCAGGGGTCACTTCGGTCTGGCCACCTCGACCTGGGATGTGCTTAACGAGACTATTTCTCTATAAGTTATGCATTTTCCGCCTCAAACAATGCTTCCAATTTTTTTTAACGTATTGTTACTACGTGCCTTTTTATCGCCCTTTTTAGGAAAAAAAAACAGAATGGACTAATTAAACATTAACAAGTTAAGAATTGTGAAAAAATTGTTATCCAAAGTCTTTTGCGCAAATGTGCGTTTGATTTCCAGCTTATTCAACCTAACTAAGTTTTAAGTTTCTCTAAAATAAAACTTGATTCAATTCCGGTTTTGGTCAGATGTATTGTTTAGGTTTATAATTTCTTGACTAATCATTATTTAGTCTGGTGGAAAAATTTTTTGCGGCTTTTTATCTTGAGAAATGATATCAACACATACAGCCCGAGAATCCAGTGTGCAGTTGCTTTAGAATCTTTATTATTCCGTAAGCACGCAATTTACCAAAACAGCTGGGAAGATACAACTTTTCAAAGTTTTAAATTCTTTTTCTTTTTGACCCAATTCTATGCCCCACCCCAAATTTACCACTTGAACGCACTCCCCAATCGCTTAAATGACCGTTAACTAATCATGCATTTATAAAAATGTTATGTTAAAAGTTGAAACATGAATAAATTGCAAAATTTCAAAATTTAACCTCAACCGAGGAAAAAGTTCTAATCCCCGATTACTCAAAAACAATAAAATTTTTTTTGAAATGTGCTTAACGAGACTATTTCTCTATAAGTTATGCATTTTCCGCCTCAAACAATGCTTCCAATTTTTTTTTAAAAAATGCAATTTTCGGGCAACATTAGCTGCAGAGTCCAGAGATTTTTTGTATGTTTTTGAACGGATAAACAAAATTTTGCAAAGTATCTTAAATTTTAACCACCAAAAAGAACATTCACGTGATTTTATGCTGTCTTTTGTAAAAACAAAATTATAAATGATTCCTGTCCTCCCTTTTAAATAAATTGGGAAAACCAATGTTAAACGAGTCAATCAATCTTAAGCAAGTCTGTATGGGATACCTACACGCTGTCTTGACATTATTCTCATTTTGTGTCAATTTCAAGTCCAGCAACAACATTCGGCAAACAGTTTACCAAAACGCATTCAATCTTTAATTCAGATACAATTGAATCAAACAAGTCACATATGAAATCAAACACAATTGCAAGCCTTTTTAGCCTTCTCTTGATATTTGTTCTGACCCCTCTTGAGGGGGAGGAACTATATACTCAAACTGGTTTTTTGTTGTTCAGACAATTTTCCATCGATATATTCATCGTAGAGATTTGAGACTGGTATCATTAGAAAGATCGTCCAGCCTAGAAAATGGAATTAAAAAAAATTTAATTTTTGTTCTTCAAGGGAGTTATCGAGGTTTAAACTTCTGAGAAAAGTTGAGTGAATTCCGTTGTTTTTATTCAGATTTTCCAGAACTTTTGCCTAAGTTTTCGTCAATTTTGCAAAAATTTGTTAAAATTTTTAGGAATAGTGTTGTTGATTTTGTTTTCAAAGACAAAAAAGTGTCGTTGATCATTTTGATTTAATTTGTTTGTCAAAAATTTGGGCTAAATATTTCAAAATTCAGACTTTTTCATCAAAAACAGCAGGTAATAAGATTCTTCAGTCCACTTTGTTTAAATTTGCCGGAAGTACACCCCCAAACAACACTAATACAATCTTTATAGACTTAAAGGGGGCCATTCCTACTTCAACTTCTGTTGAAAGTGCTCTGTAAATAGAACTTTGCCGTTTTTGCTAACTTTAATCGTTGATTATCAAAAACGCAGAATTTATTTTGAGTTTACAACTAATAAATTATATATCTATGACATTCACAAAACTAAGTTTTCCTAATAGACAATAAAAACTAGCAGGGCTAGTTTAGGACCAATCTTGGACTATTGCAATCCAAAAAGATTTCGGATTGTAATCAGTCAGTCTTTTGTTTTTTAAAAAAAGTTGACTTTTATGTTTATTAAAGAACAGAACATATCAAATCAAAGCTCAGGAGTGATAGGTTCAATTGGTTTTATCAGCAGCTCCAGTCTAATAAGTTTGAATTTTAATAGAAAGTTTAGTGTTGTTTTGATTTATAAAAATAATTGATTTTGAATTAAATATTGGCTTAATGAACTTTTCCTCTACCTTTTCTTAATTTGGTCAACTTGTAGCTTAGCGTCAGCAAATAAAGAATGCTTCCTCTTTTTATTGATCTAAATTGTTTTCTCCATCGCGGTTTTAAGCCTAATTTTTTTGTTTTCTGTCTTTGATACTACTAGACTTTTTGTTTTTTGTTATTTGCCCATCTTTCAGGTTTTCTGGTTTTTCACATTATCACAATATTGACAGTTCTTACATCACATAAATTCTTATATCACGTTCAAAATAAGTCACAAATTAAATTGATTAAAGTCTTCCTTTAAAAAAATCATTGTTTTAACTGTTTCGACACTTTCTTGAAGAACTCAATTAATTTTTTTTTAATTTTGTCTTTAACTTTTGTCTTCATTTTATCGTTTTATTCGTATGGCATCTCCTGTATAATGACAGGATTCATAAGTTTTTCGAAGACTAAAAGATACGCCGATATTCTCATATTAGTAGATAGCTCTTAGCTGATGGTTTTTATGAATTTGAAATCAAATTTTTTCCAAAATAATAATAAACTTTTTAACTTCGCAATTTTATTCTTTCTTTTGTCTTTTTTTTACCTAGTCTCGTTAATAACAAGTCAAATATGATGCTATTGGTGTCAAAAAAGGTATGAAAAGAGATTGCTGTCGAAAAATCTAATATTTTTTAAAGAGTTCGTTATGACCTTACTGGCTTCGACACTGCTTTTTCACGAAAAAAAGTCAATTGATTTGGTTTTTGTAATATTTGACTCTTTTTTGTAGACGCAAGACTTTTTCTGCATAATGGCAAGTTGCACGGGCTTCTTTTTGATGAATAAAGGACCCTGTTTATTAATTTCATTTTCTAATTAATGGCCTTCTTGGTTTTGGAAGAAATTTTGCTTCGAAAAAAAATCAAAGTCTTACTTAATTTTGCGTTTTTTCTCTTTTGTCTATTTGTTACCTAGTTTTATTTAAAAAAGTTGCATAGTACAATATCATTGTTTAGAAGGCACAATCGAACATATTTTGAGGGCCAAAATGTGGCTTTACGGCTTCGATAGCGTTTTCTGGCTTGTTATAATTGAATTTTTGTTTGTTGTCATTTGTTGCTCTTTTAAGCCACAGAAAAAATTGAATAAGAGCAGAATTTAATTGTTTTCTACAAAAGCGTTGGTAATTGTAAATCTTTCGGATATTTTATTTGACTTCCAATGGTTAATTGTTTAAAAAAAACAAAAAAACGAACTTTTTAACCTTACTGTTTTTGTTATATTTATCTAATTGTTGCCAAACCTTTCGAGGGACTGCTCCCATATCTTTTCTGGTAATTTACAAATGATTTTTTTCAGTTTCAGTTTTATTTGACTGTACGTTGACTTTGTTATTAAGTTCTGTTTTTTTAAGCGGACATAAAGTTTTTGATGTAATTAATGTTTGTTGTAGTTTGATTTTGCTTTTGGTCTTAACTCTCTTAATATTGTCATATCTCATCAGTCCGATGCACCGTATTTTACTCCACTGAGTTATTAGCTTTGGAGGGCAAATTTTTGCTCATCCACTTTTTTTGAAAAAAAAAATCCTTTTTTTGGTTTTTGGGATTTCCAAAAATAATTTCTGGGTTTTTCTATCTGTTCTACATTTGGTAGACAATTATGCTAAAATTGTGGATGAGTGGAGTTGGTACTTTATGTAAGGTCGCACATTACCGAGCCGCCTTGTTTTCTTTACAAATCGAAGAATTTGAATTTTATTGAGGCGCTGTCTTTTTTTAAAGATGACAAATTGAAGTGATGATTTTCGTCACGCCGAAAAACGAGGTCGAGAGAAAAAGCAAAGGTTTTAAATTTTTTTCGCAATGATTTCATATTAGAGTTAGAAAACGGTGTTTAAACAAAAATTCGTTTATTTGATAGTTGTTTTTTGTTTCAATGCGTCATCTTGACATTGATCCTTACGGTTTTTCTTCAAATTTCTTGGATGTGTTTCTTTTCGAAATAGATTCTCTGACCCCTTTTCTGTTATAGTTATAATTTGTACTGAGCAATGAAAATTCTTTGAGTTGTTTGAGGACTTGTCATGCTATGTTTTCATTCAACCGTCAAGATTTTTCCTACGACCGACCATATGACCTCTCGACGGGGTTCAATTATGTTTTGTGAATTTGCTCATGCATTTTAACTGCATTGTGGGCATGGCGTTATTGTTCACTCTTAGAGGAGCAAGTTTTTTGGTCATTCGCGCGATAAAGTTTTTGGTCACACGTGACTTTTGGTCAAATCGCTCTCAAACATAACTTCCTCACTCTGAAATTGACTTTGCTTTACTTTAATTCAAAAAGGTAAGTTCAAGTGATTCTAAGTGAAGATTTGAGAGGACATAATAGAGGCAGCATTTTATTATGCAGATTCCTAAACAAAACATAGCAACTCAGCATTTAACAAAAGGTTCTTTTTTGTCTGTTTCTTTTTAATTTTCTGAAACTGCAGATCTACGAAGCTATTGCGGCTATTTTCTGGCAATCTGCCATCTATGTTTCTTCATTACGTCCATCTTTTTTCTATTTAACGCCCAAGTTCTCAAAAACTTACAGGAGCAATTTTGCTTCTGTCAATATCGTCCTAAAATAAATATAATTACTTTCAGCAAACTGATTCGTACTGAGATCTCGTTTTCACTCTCAAATGCTTAAAAAAGTGTTAGGCCACCTGCTGGCAAATATAATTATTATTGCAATCCCAGTTTCAGTAAACAATTGTTTAAGAGTTCAAATTTCTGAAAGAAAACAACAAATTGAAAAATGTCATAACCAGTTGGTTTTAATTTTTTGAACACGACCTAATTTATTGCACGAAGCTATGTTGTAGGCAACTTTATTGAAAAGACGCTCATTGTGCATTAGAAAAAGGGAATAACTTTCATTGGTCTATCGTTTTCGCTGACCATTTAATTTTGGTTCAACCATCTTTTTAATTGTTTTTGGTATTTGATTGATTATCTTTGTTTTTTATTCGACTGATCAATTTCTTACAAATATTCTCACTCCTTTGCCATCGGGGAAGTTGATTGCATAATTTTGTGGTAAGCTTGATTTAGTTTGCAGTTGAACTTCCTAATTCTGATAGTCGATGACTTCATAGCTGTTAATATTGAATAGTTTGTCAGTGCCGCTGTCGGCAGTTTTTCATGAAATTTATAGTGTTGGAAAGCAATTTCAGATGCGCTTGTATTTTTTTTTCGAAATTTCGACTTTTTCCTAAATAACGTTATTTATTAATAGCCGCACAGCGATAGCTGGGGCTATTATTGGCCTTCTCTTGGTTTTTTACAATTCAAAGAATTTGAATTGTATTGGGGCGCTGTCTTTTTTTTTTAAGATCTGTTCACACATTTTCACGATTTTTGAAGTCAAATTGGAGTAGTGATTTCGGTCACGCCGAAACAGGAAGTGGAGCGAAAAAGCGAGTGGTTTTGCGGCGTGAAATTTTTTCGCTCTAATTTTAAAGTAGAGTAAGAATACGGCGTTTGAACAAAAATTAGCTTTATCGGTAGTGGTTTTTTGTTCACATGCGGCAATTTCACTTTGATTTTTACTGTTTTTTCGATTTTTTGGATCGGATTTTTTTCTAAATGGTTTTTCCAATCCATTCATAGTCCGCTCTAGGTCTAGTTTTCTGTTTAGTCAACGAAAATTCTTTGAATTGTACGTCAGGACTTGTCCTGCTATGTTTTTTATTTCGTTGTCATGATTTTTGTTACGACCATATGACGTCACAGCCACTTTTTGTTCATTCGTTCATGCAATTTCAACTGAATTGCATGTGTGACGTCATTTTTCGCTCTTAGTGGAGCGAGTTCTTTTGTTCATGCGCGTGATTAAATTTTTGGTCACACTTGACTTACCTCACTCTCAAAAATGACTTCCTCACTTTGAAATTGACTTTTATTTACTTTAATTCAAAGAGATGAGGTCAAATGGGTGTGTGTCACTCTAAATGAAGTTTATTTGAGATCAGCTAATAGAGGCAGCAATAACTTTACAGATTTTTAATCAAAATATAACAGATCAGCCTTCAATGAGAAGACAAATTTTTTTGGTCTGTCTTTTTTACTGCTTTTTTAGACTGCCGATCTACGAATCTATTGCGGCTATTTTCTGGCAATCTGCCAGCTATGTTCAATTTAATCTCCACATGGCTAAGCTCTTTTCAAGGTCTTCTTTTGACTTCTTAAAATATACTTAGGGTTAATATTTTCAGGACAGAAGGCCGCTTTTGATCTATTTCTGATCAGATTTTAGAATTGCTTGGTTATCATTTCACCATATTGCAACTCAGACCAGTTCTACCTGAAGTGTCACCCATAATCCCAAAATTATTATTGGAATTATGTTGTTTTTAGTCAATGAAATCTCATGACATCTCGTTCGAACGTGAGTACAACAGACAGACTGCTATGAGGATGGTTCAGCTTCACCCAGAGTACTTTGAGAACGCTTTGCCCGCCCTCTCCAAACGTATTGTCACCCTATGGGATGATAAAGTAGATAGAACACTTTTTCTAATTATTTGGAAGTTACTTAACTCAACATCACTTAACACAGCTTGCTATCAACCGAAAAGAAATTATAATGTTCTGGTGAAACGCAAATTGAAATTTTGTGAAACATAGAAAATGGCCATTTTGACTAGTTTTTTGGAGGGAATTGAGAAAAGACAATCAAAACCCTTAAATTTTGACCCCTCTGATTGTGTTTGGCCGTTCCTTGAACGTGTGGTTTTTGATCCGAAGCTACCAATCAAAAACGCTCATCTGAAAGCCGATCAAAAACCGCAAATCAGTCAAAAATTATCGTTTCTTAAGAGAGCCGGTAAAAAATGAACTTTTCCCCACCAACACATGTCCCTTTTCACCTGTGTTCCCAAGTGGTAAGAGCAAAATACCTGTTTTAGGGTGTGCAGAAAACGTACCGGTTGCTAGAGGAGAAAAGACCTATCTGGAATCTTGACTACTTTGTGCAGAAGTTCCCAGAGATGACAGGAATGGTGACTCCGAGGGAGGAAAACAAGGACAAAGACCAGGACTATGTATTTGTACCCAACGAACAGTTAGCCTATAAGCGATCAGTTACTGCCAGTATCCCAGTGAAACGAAACATGAAACATGTAGATAAGATGTTGCTAAGATTTTTGGAACATTAACTTGGTACAAAATCTAGACAAAGTTGGTAAATAACCTGGCCAATTAAGTACCAATATTGCATCTAGAAAATTAAGTAAGATCTCATCAAGTAATCTCAAATTTCATCTCAGGCAAACTAAGACTTCCCAAGTTTCAAGTTTCCTAAAAAGTTAAGACCTTAATCGAAATTCTTGTAAAAATGTATCTGGAGGCATGAATGACCACATGTCTATTAGTTTTTTTCAACTGGCTAAGTGTTTTCTCGAAGATTGTCACGGAATGATATCAGTATAATGTGGTATCACAGTAGCCATTCTGATGGCTTTTTTGGAGCTGTTATCATGTATTCAACTATCCATTTGACTTCTGATTATCAATTTAAGAAATTGTAGCTAAAACGCAAAAAAACTGAAGATCAGAAGATTAAGGGCGTGAATGTTGCGGCCCCGGGCATGTCCATGATATTGCAACCTTCAAGACTATTACGATGAGTTTAAAAAACCGCCAAAATTGCAACATGAACTCTAATTTTTTGTTCAGTAACTTGAATATTAGACTGCTCTTTTAACAAATGAATAGAATAGAGAAATGTTTTGAAACAGGGCACATTACTTCATGAGTAAACAAAAAAACTTCAGCCAACAGAATGCAATCTTTTGTGAAATATGGAGGCTATACTACATAATTTTGGACGCTTTTATTAACCAGAGTTGGGTAAAATTACTAGATTTTTCTGGTGAAGATTTGTCAGCAATTTTTGACAGCACATTAAAACCTTTAAAATCCAATTTTCAATTGCTCTGGAGCAAATTTAGAAGCAATCATTGTAAACGTGTTGGTCGTTTTTTATGAAAAATTTTTTTTCCGTTGTGATTTTTCGAGTGACTCTTACGACCCTGACTTTTTGTTTCGCGAGATCTAACTTTTGCTCTAATAACAGAGTCAGCAGATGAACTCAAGTGACGGCAGTTCACTACTAAAACTCAAATTAAAACTGCACAGAAATTGTTGTATTATTATTTTTACCTTAAATACTAAACAGTCCCTGATTTTCAACTGCTCTCAAACAAAGGTTGTAGCAATTCTTTTAGTCTTACTGATCTTTTTAATGCAGTTTTTACGTACCAACTTTTTGTATGACTTTTTTTGTGTGATCAATTGACTTGCGGTCCTCAAAATTGAGCACCAAATAAAACTCATCGAAACCTTTGGGGAAGCGTATATCTTTAGTTTCCAATGCTTGCTAATATAAATTGGGAAACTATGCCAAGAATTACTGGTTTCTGGTTTGCCACAGTATTACTTTCAGAACCACGTCAATTCCTTGATTTTCCACTTTTTTTAAAAAAAAAATCACCTTTCTAAATTTCTTCTATTGTTTTGGTACTCTTCGAAGGTTCTGGAGACATCCAAGATAATTTTATTTATTTTCTCGAAATCCCGGAAAAGCACGCAAGATCTTGGATTTCCACGCGAGCATTTCCAATTACGCGAAAAAGATATCTGAATTTCATGCGCGGGGTTTTGCACTGGGCAATCACCAAACTACAACTGCAAGTTTCAGTTAGGCTGGTCATGAGGACCAGTGCAACATTGGAAACCAGTTGTGTGGGTTGCAATTTCAAAGGGTATCCCAAACGACAATTCGACCTCATCATGCTTTGAGCTGATGAGAAATTTTTGATCAACTAAGATCTCTAAAGGGATATCTAACTAAGGAATTTAAAATGTTCTGTCTTATAGAGACCTCTCCCGTATCCAGCAGACAACAATCACAATCAACACAGAGAAAGTGACAGTGCGTAACACATACAGTTGCAGAGTGATAGACATGGGGGGACTGAGAAGAGAGAGAAGTAGCAAATGGTGCCAGTGTTTCAGATACACCACTGCTGTCATGTACATGGTAGACTGCAGCACGTTCGATGTACCACTTCAAGAAGACTCAACTAAGGTTTATCAACAAATTGATAAAAATTTGCCCGAATCGCGTGCAAGATGCGAACCCAGTAACCTTATAAGGCGTCTTCAGTGCGTAATTATGGCTTTAAAACTGCACTGAACGCACTTAGAGTTGTATTTTAAAATGCGCTAAATGAGACGAAAAGCGCAGATTGATCTCATTTTTTTAGAATTCCGTTCATTTTTTGTTATATTGGCATAACTTTGAAGCTTTTTCCGCATAATAGTCAAAACATTCACGTGCACGTTTTAAAATGCCGAAAGTCTGCAGTGCCAGAAGTTAAAATGGCAGAAGTTGCTACTTAGCCAGAAATTGACTTTCGTTGACTTTCTTCATTTTAAAACGTGCGGTTTCGTGTCTTAAGCATGCGGTTACGTGACTATACAGAAGTCACATCGAAATTCTGACTTAATATCTCGAACCGCTTCGCGGTGCTCGATAAAAGCCAGAAGTTCTCATTATTTTTTCTACAAGTCTTTGAAAACTTTTGACAGTTCGCTGACACACAGACAGTTCGCTGTATATCTGATCTTTCATTCGGTATTGCACTTTTATAATTACTTTTCATTCATAACTCCCTTTGCTTCGTTCTAAAAAACGAATGTAAGAATGGAAACTTTTGCCAAAGTGTTTATCTATATATTGTCTAATATAGAATCGTCTGGTGGAAGCCTTGGAGTGTTTCGAACTGCTTGTGAGCAATAGATTCCTGCAGGGTGTCTCATTCATCTGCTTCCTCAACAAACAAGACGTCCTTCTTGAGAAAATATGCGAGAGGAAGAAAAGGATCTACCACAAGTCGGTTAGGATTTTACTTCAGCTGAGGCCTAGACCTCATATAAGACACCTTTTGATAACCTGTTCTCACAGAGGGGCATTTCCGGTTCTATTATGTTCCAAAACTTTGATGGCGACAATAGTTAGAGCAAATTCTATTCGACTTTAGACCTTCGAGACTTTTACATGACTTGAGGGGACGATTATCGTCTATTCTTTTGTCTCAACAAGCGTTTCAAGTACGCAAATTTATGCAAATCTTGTTCATGTTTATGCTGCCAAAGATTGAAGTCCAGATTGAGGGCATAGATCAGATTGACCCCTGAGAGGCCGTGCCAGACCAGATAACAGCTGACTAGACCGTCCAAGGCAAAAGTGATAGCAGAACACGACGTCGTCTATTTGTATCTGCTTGCACTCATAGCCACTGTTGGCGAGACAATATCAAACTAAAACGATTGGTGATAAGGCTGTGTTAAAACAGTTTCCAGATTTTTGTCTTCTCGAAATAATCTCTAATAAGACCTAATAAACTCGTTTTTAATAGCTGCGGAGCGATAGCGTGGCTAAAATTGCCTTCATTTTGAGTTCTGCCTGCTCTTTCTGTTTTCCTTGTGATCCCTTAGTATCATATAAATATATTTAGCTTTTCAGTGTATCATAATGTTTGTCAGCTTATGGACTTCAGTTCATAGTTTTTTTGGTAACTTAAAAAACTGTTTTAAGATTTTTTTTTGAATTCTTGAATAATGCATCTATTTGGTCTTTTCTCGTTCTCTTCGCCCAATCGAAATAACAAGAGACACTAAGACTTTCAAAGAGAGGTGAATTTTTTGAGGTATGGTTTTGTGTTGTGCGGTTTTTAAAGATTTTCAGTACAGTTATGTAACTTTTTATCTTAATTTGAGCCCACTAACTTTCAAAAAGACTCTTAATTCTGAGAGATTTCTATTTTTTACGCTTTTTTAAAAGTATTCATTGTTTTCTGCAAATTCTGTGTTTTGCATGTGATTTTTAAAGATTCTCCATAAGAGTTAGATAAAATGTTTGGTGTATTGATGATTTTTTTCTACACTGTTTTTTGAGAAATTATCTTTTTAAATTCTTTAATAATAGCAACCTCAGCTTCTATGCCGGCTATTATAGCGCTCCTATTTTTTATAATTCAACAAATTTGAATTGTAATGGAGCGCTGTCTCTTTTTTTAAGATTTGTTAACGCATTTTCATGATTTTTGAAGTCAAATTGGAGTAGTGACTTTGGTCACGTCGAAACAAGAAGTAGAGCAAAAAGCGAGCGGTTTTGCAGCGTAAATTATTTTCGCTCTTATGTTAAAGATCCGTTTTATATTGACATGCGGCAATTTCATTTTGACTTTTACTGTTTTTTTGATTTTTTGAATCGGATTTTTAATGGTTTTCCCAATGTAGTATTGTAGTTCCCAATGTTCATTCTAGGGCACGTTTTTTGTGTAAACCAAATTTCACTTTTTTGCTAGTGCTCTTTTGTTCATATGCTGCATTTTTTGTTGATTTTCAGTTTTTGTGAAATTTTTTGATTTGATTTTTTTAGAAATGGTGTTCCAAGTTCGCTCATAGTCCCCACTAGGTCTAGTCTTTTGTTTAGTCAATGAAAATTTTTTGAAATGTATGTCAGGATTTGTCATGCTATGTTTTTTACTCCGTCGAATAAAATTTTTTTGCTTTACCTTAGTTCACAGCTTTTGAATCTTTGCGACAATTTTTTGCGTGAAATCTTTTTGACTTCTCTAGGCTAGTTTCACTCTTCTCTCATTGAGCTAAAAGTGTTTTTAGACAACAGTTGCTCAGCAAAGCAATTCAAAATGAACAAAGTCGGTATCAAAAAACAAAACCGGAAATTGAAACGGGATAAACTCATAGAGCCCGGTTTTGGTTGCCCGTTTCTCGATCTTGTTTCTTTTATGTCTTAGTTCCTGTTTTAGTCTCCAACTGTGACTTCCGCGGGAAACATGAACCTGTTTTGTGATTTTTGCATTCCAGGTTGGGTTGTTTGTAGCTGACTGTTTTTCCTCTACTTTGTTTTTTGAACTGAAACTCTTTGATTTCCTCGGAATCCATTAAAAATGTCCAAAACAGTATTGGTAAAAAGAAAGAACAGTAAAAGTCAATGACAACAGAAAATAACAAAATCCTTTTTTTCTTTTTTCTCTTTTTTTGGTAAAACTCGTATCTTATATTTTTTTCTCTCTCGCTCAGATATGAAGAACCGCTGAAGTTAAATATAGCTTAGGCTATTGTTTGTGTGCGGGGGATTGTTTTGGCCTGTGTATTCGATTTTTTATGAGTAAAAACTGATGATCAACAAAATTACAAAAGACGCTAGCGTTATAAAAGAATTCATTAATCTTCCTGCAAAACATGAGATCACTGCCGCAAAAATTTGACGGGTTTAATGTTTACTTGAAAACCATGGAAATGAAACCTGACTTGTTTGCATTACAGAAACTTGGCTTTCTGAACAGAATTCGTGTGAAATTTTTAATTTGGATGGTTACCATCACCTCCTAGTAGCTTCGAGAAAAACACAAGGAGGAGGCCCAGGTCTTCATGTGAAAGAGACCTTTTGTTACCGAGTGGAAAAGAACCTAACAGCAAACAATCTGCAGACCATTAGTGTTGCGGTGCAACTGAAAACATTTAAACTATTAATTTCTTGTGTATACAATCCACCTAATGCTGGAATTTTTCAGATTTTCGAGATGCTAGCTCATTATCTCGATGAACTTGTTGTGCCACCAGAAACTCATCAGACTATTTGTGATGATTTTATTGTTAGTTTGATTCAAAATGGAACTAAACGATAGCATTTGAGAAACCTATTGAACCGAAACAACCTAGATATTCCAAAGATTTTAACATCAACTAGGGAAACTGCTTCCTCAAAATCATGCCTGGTCGTCGATTTTCCATAATTCCATTGAAAATAACACCGGACCAATCGGATGTTTCAGATCGTCACACTGTACTAGCAAATTTTAACACAAATTTTAAAGTTAGCTGCAAAGAATCAAATAATTTTGCGAGAAATTGGAAGGCATTAGAGAACAAATATGCGCTCAAAGGGGCCCAGTAATTTCTAGGAGGAAAACTGGAAAATCTCTCCAGGACCAAAAAATCAAATGATGATATCATTCTGTGAGCTTCACAGTACTCACATGATAACGCTAGACAAATTTTGTCCCATGAAAAAAGTAAAACCTAGCAATAGAAAAAACTGGATAGACAATGAAATAAAAAAGAGGCTACTAAAAAGCAACTAATAGGAAACATGAATGAAACAGATTCCGAAAAAAATAAGTTGCATACAAAAAGCAAAGTACTCTTGTAAAGAACTTGGTAAGAAAAAAAGATAGACTTTCTGCCAAGAAAAAAAACACGCGGAAAGTAGGCGATGTACAAGAGAATTTTTCAACATGTACAACGAATTAATGGGGAAAACACAAAAACCAGAACAAGATATTGCCACCTAAAACCATGTTGAAAACCTCTATAACTTCTTCTCGAATATTGATAAAAAACTTTCGTCTGAAATTAAACCCTGAAATTAAACCAAACTACCTTTAAAAGACAGCAACTCTTTCTCTTTCAGCAAAATCACCAAGAAGGAAGAAGAAAGGTACTGCATAAAAATCGACCTAAGTACTGCTTAGACTGCTATGCCCTAAACTACACATTTCTAGAAATATGTCTGATCTGCAACCCGTTTGGAACAATTGTTTCATAGATGCATTATTGAAAACTATTTTCCTGATGCTTTAAATATTGCCAAAGTTGTACCCTTACACATGGAGGGTGACAAAAATGAGCCTAAAAACTGCAGGTCAATCTCCTGGCTACAATAATCCGGAAGATTTTTGAGAACTTAATCTATATTAGGTTGGTACAGTTTCTCGATCGCAATCATTTTCGGACAAACAAAACTAATGTGTCTTGATGCACGTTTCTTGACCTAAAGAAGGTGTTCAACACTGTTGATCACAAACTTTTATTACAAAGTTGTTATTGTTACGGTTTTCGTAAGGAAACGTATAAGCTTATTGAATCGTTCCTGAAAAACAGAAAGCAATACATTCAAATTGGAACACCGAAATCTTAGTTGCAACTTGAAGAAACAGGTGTCCCACAAGGGTCATTTCTGTTCCTTATTTATATCAATGACATCAAATCAATGCAGAAAGAAACAGCTCTAAAACTGTATGCTGATGATACAGCAACTATAACAGGAGGTAGAAACAAGGAATTACTGAACAATCATCAGTTAGCACTAAAATATACAAATGATTGGATAAAAGAAAACAAACTAGTCCTCAACGCAAAGAAAAAAAACGTGCTCTTTTGTGATCGACGGAATGTTCAGTTTGAAAAGGAATTTAATTTGGTTAAAGAAACGATTGAAGCAGTAAAGCCGTACAAATATTTAGGTGTGATTATTGATTGCCAATTAAATTTCCAACATCATATGTCCTATGTCGAAAAACGCCTTATCAAGTTTTGCGGTCCTTTCTATAGGCTCAGGCATCAAGCCAATATTGCAACATGGAAACTCTGCGGCTCAACTTTCAAAAATGTGCTAAAAAATCTGGAAATCTTACAAAACTTTTAATTAAAATAGTTTTCTACAAACGATTTTTTGAATCGCTGGGCTCATTGAGAGAAGAAAATAAACTCTACGCTGTTAGCGAACTTCACATAAATGAATTTTCCAAAACTGTGATTATTATCCTTCGCGCGAATGCAAAATTGCATCTTTGTCAAAATTGTTGAGTGGTCAGGATCAAGCAGTCAAACTTGTCAAGCAGTCGGTCTAAAAAGATCTAAACTAGTAAACGCTCATGCGTAAAAACTTATTATATACAAGTTTGAGAAGCTTATTAAACCTAGTTTTTAGAGTCGAGACAATGTTTGTAGACAAAGTAAAAAACCTTCAAGAAAACGAAATACTTAAACTTGCAAACAACTTTTGAGACACTTTCATACTGGAAAATGATCAACTAATGGAATCACTTTTTAATAAAAAAACAAAACTGCTGGTTATGGTTCTGGTTTTGTTTTTTTTTCTCTTCTGTTTTCAATTTTAAAAAAAGTTTGTTTTACCCTTAGTGAATAGGTATTGATAGTGAAAAATTTTCTGCTAGAGGCACTTAGAAACAGGTTAGTGAGACCTAATAGTGTGCTCTTGGTTGGTGCAATTGCTATTGATTTACCCAATAGTGTTCTATTTTTGTAATCATTGTAAAACTAATGAAAATGGTTCTGTACCAACTATAAACAATTTATCATAGTTGCCATCTATAATGCTAATTGGTATTTATACTAGCTCAAGTATCGTCTCACTATGAAAACGGAGTATGTTCAACTACCGGATGACATCAAAAAAATTTGCACTTTAAAATTATTTTTCTACAAAAATCATTTTTTTCGTTATTTTTTTCTTTTCTTTCAATCTCAATCGTGGTTATGGGAATCAACGACGGCTAATTTCCGGCAATCTTCTGGGTAAGTTTTTCTTTCTCGATTTTTTGTACACTCAATTTGAAGCATTTTGTTGACTTTCCACGCTTGGCACTGACGTAAGGACTTTGCTGTTTAGGTCATTAGTAAGTTAAGTTCTTTGGATTATAATTAAGGACTTGTTGTGTTTTTTTTCCTTGTCAAGGTTTTTTTGCGATTAAAAGAGGTCACGCTTATTTCATACCAGATCTTGGGTGCGTGATATCATTTTTATTTTATGTGCAGTCTTTATCTTTTTGTTTCTCAGGATTAATTTTTAGATCACATTTGATATATATCACTCTCAAAAAAGGCCTGCCTCAATTTGAGAATGACTTCATCTTTCTCTAAGTCATCTTTCTCTAAGTCTTTCTCTGACTTCATCTTTCACTAAGATATTTTCTTCTGCGTTTTTGTTATTCTAAACGAACGTTGTTTGAAAGGAGCTAGTAGAGGCAACGGTCACTTATACAAGCTGCTAATCAACAAATGAAAACTCTGAAATTAATAAGAGTACGAGAAACTTTTCGTCCTTGGCTGGTTTTATTATTATCTTTATCCAGAATTCAGATCAATGAATTACGCGATTGCAGCTGTATTCCGGAATTCTGCCTGATATGTTCAGTTTTATAATAGGGGTCAAGAAGGTAAAATTTGAAGTAATTCAACCCACAAATGGTGATTTGTTTGAAAAGTTTTCATTGCATTCATTTTTATTACGTATCAGATTTATTTCAAACAGGACCTGCAAAATTTAGAAATGTATATTATGTGATTGTATTGAATTGAATGTGTTTTATTGTTGACGTCATCTTTAACACAGCAAAGCATCGAATATTTTGCTTCCTTGCTAGCTCTTAAACGAATTGTGAAGCTATTACTTTAGTAATGAGCGTTATCTTTACACAACATTCTTACTTGATCCTTTTCCAATTCTTAAACTTACCAATTTTTGCGTGATCTACAAACGAAAAAGATCGATCAAAAAATTATGAAGATGACAATATTGCCATATAAAAACAATTACCAATATTATTTCAAACCACGTAGTCAATAATCTTCTCAGCTGCCGGCAGAAATTCGTGGAATCATTTTGCTGTATAAATGTTTGTCCATGAGCTGATTGAGTTCCTTCCGACATTTTTTTTTTGTTTTTTCTGTAATTTGTTTTTTGTTTCCTCCATATTTTTTTTTCAAAACAATTGAACAATTTACGTTTTTGCTGCGACAGTTCGACAAAAATTTTTTGTCAGCATAGACTCATCAAAAATTGTGGAAATTGCTTACTTCTTTGGGAGCCATAGAAATTTTTATGGATACGATTCACCAAAACTGTTAAGAGGACCTAAAGTCATAGTAAGGGGTAAATTATTTGGACCCCTCCCATTTTCAACATTCAACACAGCGAAGTTATGTCGCTTGTAAGTTTAAGACAGCTATAACAAAAACTAATACTCTCCCCGGTTGTTTGAGGGAAATTAGTACACTGTTATTCAGTAATGCCTAGTCCAGAAGACCGAAAAAAACGACGCAAGAACCTTTCTATGTGTTCAGTTTTCCACCCAAAAAAAAGAAAAATCTCAGTATTTTTTGTCTCTTACAACTGGTCTCTGTAATTTCATATATTCAGTACATTCCATTTTATACCTAAAATCATTGTGGGCATGTTCGGTTTCAAACGACCGAAGTCGGTTTTTCAAAACAGAAATTGAGTTTCTTCATTCATAATGTAGCGAAATGTTATGATAATAGCAGCAATTTCCAGCACATCTTTTGGAGACGTTTTCTTGGAAAAAATTGAAAAGTGAGTGAAGATGAATTGACTGTCTGTCTTATTTAGCTAATTTATAAAAGTAGTTGGACAAATATAAGATTTTTTGTTTTTTTATGTTTTTATGTATTTTATGTTAAAAGTTTTTGAACTTTGATGGGGATTTAGTTCATTAAATCACACTCACTGTGCCTTTATATAATCATGAGAAATTGAGTCTAGTGGTTTGAAACCGATCATACCCACGGTTTCTCACGTGTAAGACCAAACATACGGAATATAAGAAACATAATATACCGGCAATTTTCTTACGTTTATGAATTGCTCTCAAACGAAGTTTGTAGCAATTATATTAGTCCTGTCGGTCTTTTTAATGCGATTTTTCGCTTGAACAATTTTTTGTCTGACGCATTTGACTTTTCGTCCTCAAAAACGGGATAAACAGGTAGCGCCCAGCAGGCATTAAGTGCTCTTAGATACTTTCAGCTCGCTAGTCTTCAAGTATGCAATTCACAGAATCTGTTTTTAAGACTTATACTTATGGTGTGAAGGGCGGTTCTTAGAGATTGACCCCCCACTGTTGCCACCCCATCAGCCCTCCGGTGCACCCTCCCTCCCCCCTCTACGCTCACTTACGCCCCTTCAATTAGCTAAAGCTAGCCTCACTAAACCGTGCCTAGCTACTTACGAAGCCAATCACTCGCCGGTCGTTTGAGAGCAATTCGCCCGACGTTACTAGGTTATGTTAAACGACGGTTTATCATCTAGGGTTTAGAGGTATAGGGTTTTGAATGTAGGTGGGTTTCGTGGGCTACTCTAAATTTGAGATGGATGATGAGGATGGGAAAGACATTGAGAAGGTGGTGAAGAGGTTCGACTACCCCGAGAGAGACATCATCGAGTTCTTCAAGACAAGGGCATTCATCAAACATATGTTCCAAACCATATTTGAGGTGAGCCTCCAACGGTTAATTCCAAAAACAATTTCATGCAGCAGAGACGATCATTTTTTGAAACAAAGGTTTACACTGTTTTTCACCTGTTTCAAATTTCATTAATACAATCAACGTTGATTTTCAATAGATTCAACGATAAAATCAACCGTAATACAAAAATAATATATTGTATATTCGACAACAGTGAAAAAATTAGGACCTTCTATAAATATTTTTGGTCTAAGTTAACTTTGTACAGGAAACTTTTACATCATCTATATCGATGTATATGAGCAACCAATTGAGTTTTACCCTGGACTTGACCCCCAGACAAAATCAGCACTGAACCGTAGTATTTTAATTCTGTTTTTTTTTACATTGACCAATATTATGATCATATCATATGTTTGAATTTTCATGGTAAAATACAGGACAAAAAAACTGAAGAATCAAATTGACTTCGTTATGGTATAGAACCGTTCTCAAACACATTGCCCAAAATTACAGTATCTGGTTCTCCACATGATGAGTTCAGAGCCTGATTAATTCCGAACAATGTCAACAGAACTTTTAACAACCCCAGTCAAAATAGGACCGTTATCTTGCAAGATCTTGCAAGATTCTTGCAAGAATCTTGCAAGATTACGTAACATCTTGCAAGATCTTGCAAGATTCTTGTAAGATCTTGCAAGATAACCGTCCGATTTGCAAGAGTCTTGCAAGATAACCGTCTATCTTGTAAAACTCTTGCAAGATAACCGTCTTGCAAGAAGCGCCGGAAACGTGCCTTAGCTGCTGCATGGGCCTCTTTGGCTTCTTTGAAGATTAGAGAATAGGATTCGACCTATTCTCTAACCGTCAAAGAAAAGAAGAGAGACCCTAAAATTGCTAAGGCTAAAACGTATAAATAGGAACATCATCTAAATGCGCAGAAGGGGTCACAGAAAGGGCAGGGGTTTTTTTGCGCTGCAGCAGGGGTCACAGAAAGGGCAGGGGGTTTGTGTGCTGCAAAAGAAAGCAAACAAATATAAATAAGAATATCAGCAAAACACAAGCACATGAGAGGGGGCACAGAAAAGGGCGGGGGTGAAGCACGAAAGAAAAGGAGCGAAAGAGAGAAGGGTGGGGCTGAACACACACAAACAAAAGAAAAGCACATAGCCATAGGCGAAAGGGGATGGGAAGAAAACAGCAAGGGGGAAAAACAGAAGAGGCGAGCGAGCGAACAAGCGGCGGCGAACGAACAACCGGCGGCGAGCGAGCAAGCTAAACCGAGCAAACGAAGACGAGCGAACGAGAACGAGCTGGCAGAACGAGCAACCGATGACGAGCGAGCGAGAACGAGCGCGAAAAGGAGGAAGGAGAGTGCTGAAGCGAGCGAGAGCGAAACGAGAACAAAAAACTCACAAAAAAAGAACAAAAAACAAAAAAAAATTGCCCGTAAGGCAGAGCACGCGCAGGCGCGCGCGCAAGCGAGAGAGAGAGAGAGAGAGAATGAGAGTGTGTGAGAGAGAGAAAGTGAGAGAGAGAGTGGGAGAAAGAGATTGTGTGTGTGTGAGAGAGAGAGAAAGTGAGAGCGAAAGAAAAAAGAAAAACGAAAGAAGGAAAGAGAGAGAGAGAGAGAGAGAGAGAGAGAGAAAGAGCGAGAGGGAGAGAGAGACAAAGAAAAACAAAGAATAAAGAAGGAAAGAGAAGAGAGAGGAGGGAGAGATGAGAGAGATACCGAGAGAGAGAGAGAGAGAAAGAGTGTGTGTGAGAGAGAGCGAAAGAAAAACAAAAAACGAAAGAAGGAAAGAGAGAGAGAGAGAAAAGAGAGAGAGAGAGAGAGAGAGAGAGAGAGAGAGAGGGAGAAAGAGCGAGAGAGAATGAGAGTGTGTGAGAGAGAGAGAGAAAGAGCGAGAGAAAAACAAAAAGAAAAACGAAAGAAGGAAAGAGAGAGAGAGAGAGGGAGAGAGAGAAAGAGCGAGAGGGAGAGAGAGACAAAGAAAAACAGAGAATAAAGAAAGAAAGAGAAGAGAGGGGAGAGAGAGATGAGAGAGATACCGAGAGAGAGAGAGAGAGAGAGAGAGAGAGAGAGAGAGAGAGAGAGCGAGAAAGAGAGAGAGAGAGAGAGAGAGAGAGAGAGAGAGATACCGAGAGAGAGAGAGAAAGAGTGACAGAGGGAAAACGAGAGAGAGAGAGAAAAAAAAAAGAGAGAGAGAGAGAGAGAGAGAGAGAGAGAGAGGGAGAGAGAGGCAAAAAAGAGAAAAGAAAGAAAATCAATGATCATTTTTATTGGATTTCATCACTATATGCGCTCAGAAAACTGGATGTTTCCATCATAGCGCATCTAGGAAACCATAATTAAAACAAGAGCAGAAACCGCGAAACAAGAACGACCAAACAGTATAATCAACGAGAAAAACAATCCGAAATTTATAATCATTGATAATGAGTTCTGTGGGATTTCATCACCGTTAGCGCTCAGAAAATTGGATAATTTCATCATAGCGCATCCAAGGAACTATAATAAAAAGCAAGCGAACCCGCAAACCTAGGAAGACCAAAAAGTATAGAGACAAAGAAGAGTGAAGAGAGCCAGAAAAAGAGAGGCAAAAGTGATAGCAATATATCCGAAATTTGTAATCATTGATAATGATTTCTGAGGGTTTTCATCACTGCCAGCGCTCAGAAAACTGAATGTTCCCATCATAGCACATCTATGGAACCATAAAGGAAAAAAAACAAGCAGAACCTGCAAAACAAGGAAAACCAGAAAGCCTAGGGACAAAGAAGCCACTAGAGAACCAGAGAAAAAGTAAATCAGACAAACAAAATTGAACAAAAAAACAGCAGAGAAGAAAAACATGAGAGAAGAGAGACCACAGGAGAGAGAGAGAGAGAGAGAGATGCCAAAAAGAAAAACGAAAGCAGTAAATCAGAAATTTGTAATCATTGATAATGATTTCTGGGTTATTTCATCACTGTCAGCGCTCAGAAAACTGGATGTTCCAATCATAGCGCATTTATGAAACAATAAAGAAAAAAACAAGCAGAATCTGCAAAACAAGGAAGACCAGAAAGCATAGGGACAAAGAAGCCACTAGAGAACCACAGAGAAAAAATAAATCAGACAAACACAAAACGAAAAAAACAGCAAAGAAAAACATGAGAAGAGAGACCACAAGAGAAAAAGAGAGCGAGAGAGAGATGCCAAAAAGAAAAACGAAAGCAGTAAATCAGAAATTTGTAATCATTGATAATGATTTCTGGGTTATTTCATCACTGTCAGCGCTCAGAAAAGTGGATGTTCCCATCATAGCGCATCTATGGAACCGTAAAGAAAAAAACAAGCAGAACTTGCAAAACAAGGAAGACCAGAAAGCATAGTGACAAAGAAGCCACTAGAGAACCAGAGAAAAAAATAAATCAGACAAACACAATAGAACGAAAGAAAAACAGCAGAGAAGAAAAACATGAGAAGAGAAACCACGAGAAAGAGAGAGACAGAGAGAGGCAAAAAAGAAAAGCGAAAGAAGTAAATCAGAAATTTATAATCATTGATAATGATTTGTGTGGTAGTTCATCACTGTCAGCGCTCAGAAATTGGATGTTCCCATCATAGCGCATCTATGGAACCACAAAGGAGAAAACAAGCAGAACCTGCAAAACAAGGAAGACCAGAAAGCATAGTGACAAAGAAGCCACAAGAGAACCAGAGGAAAAATAAATCAGACAAACACAAGAGAACGAAAAGAACCAGAAAAAAAAACATGAGAGAAGAGAGAGAGAGAGAGAGAGAGAGAGAGAGGCAAAAAAGAAAAGAGATAGCAGTAAATCAGAAATTTGTAATCATTGATAATGATTTCTGTGGTATTTCATCACTGTCAGCGCTCAGAAAATTGGATGTTCCCATCAAAGCGCATCTATGGAACCAAAGAAAAAAACAAGCAGAAACTGCAAAACCAGGAAGACCAGAAAGCATAGGGACAAGCAAGTGACTAAAGAGCCACAGAGAAAAAAAATCAGACTAAAAGAGAAAACAGCAGAGAGAAAACATGAGAGAAAAGAGATTTCTGCCATCTATCTTGAATCAAGGAGGCAGAGAAAAAGAGCCGAATTTTTCTACTATAGTGACAACGCTTTTCGCATTATAAAAACAACAAACAAGGAGAAGCAAACATAACGTGCAATAAAAACAAAGAACCCGGATCTCCATACGGTTTCAAAACCGTATGGAGAAAAAACCGTATGAAAAAAAGCATCACAACCAAAAAAGTTTCTGCCATGTATCATGATTCAACTCGGCAGATCAACTTAACAGGCTACAAGAAAAAAATGGCTATCAGTTTTGTTCGCCAACAAGCCAAGAAAACTAATATACACATATTATACGACTATTAGTTTTCTCACAGCACTTCTATATTTCACAAATGAAAACCAGAAGACAACAAAAGAACTCATATTAAAAAAACAATTTCTGTCAGTATTTCATAAGTCAAAATAGAACATTGAAACTATCAGGATGCTCATACACTAATTGAATCACAGATCTCCACAACATAAAAAAACAGAACTCAAACTTTGCCATTCGGATAACAGAGCTTTCGAAAGCATATAAAAAACAACAATGAACATTATAGGCAAGTATAGCAAACATCAATTCAAAGAAACAAACTCTGAGAGACTGGATTTCCAACCAGCCTCAAAAACCTACTTCAACAAAAATGAAGGGAGTCAACAATCAATTAACTCAACCAAAAGAACAATAACAAATCGAATAATTTAAAAGCGATTAGAAATGGTTCTATTAAGCAAAGCAAGAACTTCTAGACGGCCATTTCGGTTCAAATGACAAGTATCAATTGAGTTAAAGTGCTTGTTTTTAGTTTTGGAGGAACAGATTTCTGCTGCAACTGATCGAACAAAAGTTTATTTGTCTCTTCAACCAAATTACTTTCAACGTCTCTTCGTTTCCAGACACCAACAACAAAAACTTCGGTTCCGTACCGAGCAACACAGCGCGCAAAACTTACGAGGTTAAACATAATTTCGAACGGGGACTTTGCCCTTATATCTCTATATTCAGTGAGATCATTACTACCCACTGCAACGACAACATAGTTATATTGTCTTGCTGTCGGGCTCAGGTTTGGTCCAAGCTCGTTGCTTCTCATACCGCCAAACGCAAGTACATCGATTTGATGCTGTCAAAGAAGTGAATCAACTTGAATATCGTTTCTCAGATTTCGAATATTTGAATCGCCAATAAGAAGGATAGAACTAAACACAAAAAAAACATAAATACAAGAAACAAATTGGGCAGACATTAAACAAATTTAGAAATTAAAGAGCAAAGACAAAGACTGAGACAGTCAAAACCGCTAATCATTTGAAGAATTTAAAAAATCTTATGCTGAATCGACTCGTTATAAGAGAAAACTGAATTATAGAAAACGAAGAGCAATGAGTGAAATTTATTCAAAGGCCACTTACAGAAGGAAGATGAAGCAATCTGGATTTTGTTGAACAATGTGTCAAATTGGTCCCTAAACAATGCTAGCGCAGTATCGATGAATCCAGAAATCGTTTGACTGAGTGAAATATTAAGTGCATTCAATAAAATGGCCGTAGAAAAAACTACTTGATAAAAAATATTGCTTCTCCAAGCAATATTTCAAAAAAAACTGGCATCTGATTCTCCAATCAAATGCAAAGCACCTAATTGTGCTCAAACCCCTCTTTAAGCACACTAACTCGTAGGCAACTATCCAAAGGCAGTACAACTGTTTTGAAGTTTATTTTACTAACATCAAGTAAATTAAGAGAACTCAACTCACTTAACTCAAAGCAATAATTAAAGGAGGCATTAGTTATGTCGGGTAAAATATTTAGTTCTTTCACAGTCAGAAATTTTCTAGCAATAGCAAAAACAGAGTCTGAAAACTTAGCAAAACAATCAAATTTAACAAAGGTCTCATCTTTCAATTGAAACACATTCACTTAAATTGCCGTTTAATCTAGTATACGAAACAGAACAAAACTTTTACCCGAGATAGTTAACATGCCGAGAAAACACTATTTCAATATTTTTTTCACGGCAAAAATTCTTTGCTTCTTCTGTAGGTTTTGTAAAATTATCGAGGCAAGTGATCTTAGCTGCCTTTTCCTCTTGTAAATATTCTCCGTAAGCAATTTGGTGTCGCAAAAACCTGTCGACCATCTTTTCAGGATTTTTTATTGTCCCCGATAAAGCTGAAAGTAGTTGATGGTTAGCCGATTCGAAACAAAAAGCTGAAAACAACCAAAGAGGACCATTTCGGCGCACCTGTTCGACTAAATGACGCATTGTATGGAAATTATAGGACTGCGCGTCAGCTCCATATAAGTCAACAAAATTTTTGAAAAAATTTTCGATTAAAGAATCGGCTTTTTCTAAATTTTGTGTTTCGAAGTTAACGTCAGATAGCAGACGTACAGCAAAACTTAATTTACAGAAGCTTAGATAATGCGATGCAGACACTCCCAAATCGAAAAATACAAGAGGTGCAACATGAAAAAAAAAATAATTTAAAATCAAATGCCTTCCAAAAATGAAGTTCCCTAATTTTTCGCGTGCGATGCTGGATGTCAAAAGGAACCATGCATGAAAAAACCCGTTTTTCCAAATCTGCAAGCAAACGGCCTTTAGTTAAAGATATCAAAAATTTTGAGAGAACTTGTTCTGTTCCAAGAAAAACTTGATGCATCGGGTCTATGGTACAATCCCATGGCAAGCAAAAAAATTTATTGAGAGGAGTTTTCGACTTTATCCCGTGCGTGACTAATTTTTTCTCTTCAGCCAGCTCTCCGCATCTAACAAAATGTTCATTTTCGCGAGCAAAGAAAGCTTTTGTTACCTTGAAAAGCATCCGTCTGTTTTCATGCAACCCTTTGATGAAACAATGAGAGCAACTTTGATATCCCATATGCTGCTTCATGCACAAAACATAAGCCCTGGCGGGGGCATCGCAAACTATACTTCGAAATCGAAAACGAAGAGGACCTAAAGGATTGTTTGACGTTCCTTTTGACAAATTTTCTAATTCGGAAGAAACGCTTCTTAGGACGTAATTAAAATCGGGCTTTGACTCTCCGTGCCACAAACCAAGAAGACAAATATTAGCATAACTAGCTCTCAAAAGCGGAGGCAAATTATATAATTGAACCCAAAGGGGCCACACTGACAATTTAATTGATTTGAAAACGGGGGCACCGTCGGTATTCAAAACGAGTTGGAGTTTGCCGTGACAGAACAAATCAGTTTGCATTTCCCAGCTACAATCATTTGACCACGATTCGCGTATAAAATTCGCATTTCTGCTAGAAATGCGGTTTATCTGAGCAATTAGGTCTACAAATATCATTTTGGATGTGCCTACAGAAGTTATTGTTACGAGGGGTAGATCAGATATAGGAATTTTTGTGAAAACTTGCTTCGGTTGAGGAAGAATAGGAGCGATCAATTTTAAAATGTCCTTCTTAGCTATGTCCGAGAGGTGATGCTTGTCATCAATTCGATCAAATCTTTTTGTTAAACTCATCTTGTGAAACCTTACAGCCATCATATAAACCAAAATCTAAGTTGTCAAATAGGGGCGGTTCAATGTATGTTGGATTTTGTGAATCTGATTCTTCAAAATTAACTAAGTTAACTGGTGAGGAAGCTCGAAAGCTGTTATTGTGCTCAACAATTGGAGAGGAAGTTGAAACTATTGGCTGTAAAAGATCAAAAATTTCGGGAGCAACAGTACTTTCATCATTAAAAGAATTATCTGTAATTAGCGGGGGCTCATCAGAAAACATAGCTCTTCTAGGCGACGCTGGAACTGAACTAAAAAAACTTCCATAGCTAACATAATCCAAAACATCAGAATTTTGTTCCTCAGGAAAAAACATTCTAAATCGAGTGGGGAATTTTTGCCTAGACAAAGTTTTGCTCGAGCGAACTGTTGTCTCCTCTGACTTTTGAAGAAAAGCATTTTTGTTATCATTTTTGTCAACTTTGTGTTTTTTGGATGGAACTTCGGGGAAAGGATTACCATGCATACTTTTATGGGGACACAAGCAAAACTGGTTATTGGGACCAAAAGATGATTTTGATAGGAAATAGTTAACTCTTCTCCTTCCTTCATTTGCCGCAGAGGAACGCAAACCATAATATTTTTAACGTTTACATAGGCAACATTAGGTTTACAAGAGGCATTGATAAAAGAAATGGGACCCAGCATTAGCCACTGCACTCCAACGCGAGAACTTTGTACAATCGAAAAATCATTTTAATCTTCTAAAAAATCGTTTTCAGGAATACTGACCAAGTAACCAATGACGCCAGGAATTTCTGTGTTGATGTTAATATCATTTCTCGCAAAACGGCCAATCTGAGAAAAATTTTCTATGTGCAAGTATCTTACAGGACTGTAAGTCACCCACCGAAGACTTTTGCCGTATTCACAATCCAGAGAGTTTTCAACATCTTGCACAAATGCTGGACAATCAACTTCAATAGAAATTCTATGAGACACCATTTCATTCGAATCGACCCACTTCTGTGTAAGTTTTCCGTCAACGTAAGCCAGTTGCTGCCAAGTCAGTGGTAACTTGCTGATTTGCTGAGCGACATTGAGGTACTGTTTGTATTTCTTGTGATCAAGAATTGACATTTTAATCCTAAAACGAAGAAAAGTTTAACAATTTGAAGTTAGAACAACCTTTTGTGAAAAAACAAGAAGAAACTTTTGAGAAAAAAACAAGAAGAAAGGGAGTTGAACTGAATTAATCAGAAGCAATTCACAGACAAAATAAGATCTCAAGCAAGAGAGTTTCGATTATGAAATTTTTCATGTCTACCAAGTGAATTGGCGGCGTCCTTGGCAAGTCTTAGAGCATACAGGCTGTTTCCACACAGAAGTTTTACGGCTTCTTAAAAAAAGATGAATTAAAAAAATAATAAATAAATTGACAGCTAAAAAATAAGACCTTTGAAATAAGCCTCGTCCTCAGCTGATGCTAACGTTCTATCAGCAAAATTATGATAGCTTCGCTGACCCAACCAACAAGTGGTCAACCTCTCTTCCTTCGTCAAAATAGACCGAGCTAAAAATCTACCCACTGGAGCGTAGTCACCGCAAGATCCTTCATAAGACAACAAGTTAACGCCTTTATACATAAGGGTTCTTGTAGGAACCGAGTTCTGAGCTTTCACCTGTCTATCATTCTAAAACACCGCAACAACTTGCAATCATGCTGAAGAAAATTATTATAACACAACCGCAATGTAACAAAAAAACTTACAAGAACTTTCATTCCACGAGATACCTCCATCATTCTGTTCCGCGCATCAACTTCAACGACAATACTTCGTCGAAGCGTTGTTTCTAGAGATTCCATACAAGTATTCAACGAATCAACTGCATCAGGAAATGAGAACATTTCAATCTCTGAAGCATTCAGAAACAAATTCATATACTTTTCAAGCAAACCAATGTCTTTAAAAAAACGAGAGCAAAACAATAAGTGCGAAAACAAATAAGTGGTCAACAAATGAATTTCTGCAAGAATATCAAAAGAAAACTAACAAAATGAAAAAATTGGACCATTATTAAAGCGAAGCTCAAAATTGAGCACCATGACTAGAACGCTTCTCACGAAGGCGCTGGTTAACGAGCTTGAGAATGCTTTGGTATGATTTAACACTGTATTCCTCTCCAAAGAGATACTTTACAGCCGTTTGATACAAATGGGTACGCTCTGCATCCCCGGCTTTTCTTCCACCTTTATCCGACAGAGTTTTTTAGGATCGATGCACAATTCTCGCCTCTCATCTTCATCCCACAATGCCTTGACAACATTGTACGCCTTTTCAACCAACGAGACACCACCTTGATCGCACAAAATTCTTGTCTTTATACATCAGAACCTCTTTCTCAGTTTCAATACTTTCCTTCTCCGAAGTAGCCAACTCTGCATGACGCGATATATACACCGGTGCTTCCGACATGCGATAAATTTCGTCTAGGGCTCCCCTGGAAGATTTCGACAACTCATCAAGCAAACGATCACTCCGGTCCATTCGCGCCTCAAGTGTACATATCACTCTTTCGAATCGTCGTGTCAGCTCCATCTAAAAAATTATGGTTGCTACCAACCACAACGGACATCAGCAAAAAATTCCCTATTTCTTTTTATTATTTCTATCAAAAATCTTTCCTAAGATTAAGTTATCAATACAGTGCAATGACTGAAAAATAAAAAATACAGTTCCAGAATGTTAATAAATTTTTATAAAAAACGGACTGAACAGTGAGAGGGGAAACAGCTGCTACCAACTGCAAAAATGTTTGACAGTAATGAGGTCTTACTACTTGTTTTAAATATATACCATTTGATTGTACTCTATGGGTACACTGGCTTCGGTTCTGGGAACAACTGGCCTTTGGAGAACTTCAGAAGCCGGCATGTCAGCTTCTTCCTCATCATTTTCATCAGCCCAACTTTCCTCATCAGATTCCTCAACGACCGCAGAAACTTCACGACTTTTATTGCAAGACTGTTGAGATGAAACACCGCTAATCTCCTTTTCAACCTCCTGACGAGCAGTTTCAAAGTTTTGCGTCAGATCCATGTCCACAATTTTAATACTTTTGAGCATTTGCATATTCATGTAATCACCCAATCGTTTGAGAATCGGTTTAGGCCCATTCGTTATAACAAGGCCGTTGATAAAATGTTTAGGGTTTTTGTCTGACTTGAACGGAACGTCTTCATACTTCATAGAGAGCTTAATTTTATTCGATAGGTGATTAGGCCAGCCACCATGGTCTGCCTTTACAATGTCAAAACTATTGTCACATTCGAAGTAAACCAGAAACTTGTATCCTGGAGGAAGTTCGACATCCTCCTCTTTTTGAAGATTTCGCACAGACTTTTTTCTCGCTGTTATAGGAGTACAGTTCTGAGCAGCTACTCCTTTAGATTTTGATCTTGTCTGTGTAGAAGTCATCTACAAACAAGAAAAAGGTTTCAAAAACAAGTTTCGATCAGAAAAAAATTTGAAGTAGATCAAATTTTAAAATTCTTAAGATAAACATGCAAAACAAGATTTTTGCGAAAAGTAGACAAAAACCCAGATAGATGTAAAATAACAATTTTGTCTTTTCCGTGAGGAATCGAAAACGAGTTCATGTTAGGTTAATGCTAACAAAAATGAAAAAAGATAATGGTTCAAAAAGGAAAAACAGAAAATAGAAACAAATTTTTTATAACAATTTTCATAAACATTTGAAATCAGAAATCCCAAAATCCAGAATCCTTTAAAGCCTAGCATCAAAGACTTAAAAGGCAAACAATAGGACATTCAGAGAACCAAAAGAAAGAATTGGAAGAGAAAAATTGGAAAAAAAGGCAAAGAAATTGAAAGACAAAAAAAAGACAAGAACAAAAAATACATTCTGATTTTGAATTAATTTGACATTTGTGCTGTGTTTCAAGTCACCTACAGGAAATGATTCAAGATATCTAATCGCTTTGTAGGGAAAAGAAACACTTTGCGCAGCTAATAGCAAGCAGAAGAGAACTACAACGAAACAAAAACCAAATACATTTTTTTCTTATTTTTTATGCAAAACTCTTGACAAAATTGCGGTTTTGACTGTCTCAGCTACCTCAGGCAGTCACTATAAACATAAAGGAGTTGATCTTACCTCATTCTGGATTCGCTAGAACACAAGAGGAAACTTGAGTTTGAAAATAGAATATCAATAAAACTAAAACAACAATCGGTCCAATGCTACCATTGAACCACACGCAAAAATATCGTAAGAGCAGAATTAGAATACCAGATCATGAAAGGAACTTACTGGTGCTGTCTTTGACAAGCTGCGTGGTTTTAACAATGTCAATATTTCAAATTCGCAAATTTACCAAAGAACAAGATTGTTCAAATTGATTATCAAATCTGAAAGCAGTTACACTATTACGATACTATCAAATAATGGTTTGTTGACACAGAAAGAACTTTAAAACTCATCTCTGTCAGCCATGTGCACTCACAGAGTTGGAACCGAGTTTGATGGTCATTCCAGAGGAGATTTGACTAAACAATTAAAACTTTAAATGCCATTTTCTGATACAGAATGGGCAGAAACGGGAAAAAAAAATTAAGACGTAGTTTTCGCTGAAAAACTTAAACTTACTGAAAAATCAATCCTCCCTTGTTCAATTAGAAGAGATCACACAGAACGCAATGAGTTTGTATCAACAAACAGGATTAAATTGATCAGATATACACAGAACAATTAAACTTTTTATGAACGGTACACCATGGCCAAATGTCACTTTGCCTATCATGTCAAAAGTAATATAAAAAACTCGGATTGACTACCAGCATGCCAAAATCCAGCTAATAGCAGTACAGACACTTGTATACAGCTATAATGACCTCACTCTTGAACCAACTGTATCATAAATACGACATATAACAAGTAATTTCTATAGAAGAAATGGATGAAAATTGGTAATATGACCATGCATTAAAAGTCTAATCACTCAAAACCCAAAAAACGAAAACCAACGGCTTTCATATGAGCAAAACTACATTCCATGCTGCGTTACTTTTGATTACCAGACCAAAAGTTCGCCAATTCTAGTACGAGATATTCAACATCTAGCGTTTGGTACCAAAAGTACCAAATAGCCAACTCTCCTCGCAGAATGACCATCAAAATCAGTTAAAGAAATTAGTTAAAACAGCCAAACTTTGATAAAACGTTCAGGGGAACTCCACAGTATTGTAGCTGCATACAGAACAGCTTAAAACATTCTAAAACAGCTATTTTATTACCGATACAAGTCATAACAGGTGTCAAATGGGCCAAAATGGGACTGATACGTATCGGCTAAGATTTCAACAGTGCATGCACTAAAAAAAACGTACTATATACCAAGTAAAACTAGAATCCAAGCTGAGTTCAATGAGCTATCGATGAGCAAAATCGGTCCACGCAATAAAAAGTTATTAAGGATTTAGCGTTTTGTACCTGGTCCCACTAGTGACATGGTACACAACGTGTATCGGCTAAAATAACCATCTAAATGTTATAACCAGGCAACATACTATACACCATTAGACTCCTGGTGTAACCGCAGATGTAAGAGCTATAAATATTTATAACAACACTGTTTACAACTGTTCACAAGGTCAATTTCCTGGGACAACAGGTCAAATGGGTCAAAAACGGGCATGACGATTACTGGCTAAGTTTTCGGCTGTACATGCATTAGAAAATACGTACTATATAACAAATTCAACTAAAAACCAAGCTGAGTTCAACGGGCTCTCAACGAACAAAATCGGTCCACTCAGTAAAAATTTATTAAGGATTTAGCGTTTCGTACCATGGTAGCCAAAATGACTTGGTACCCAACGAGTTTGGGCTAAAATAGACATCTAAAAACCTTCAGAAACACAACAAACTATACACCATTACACTCAAGAGATAATACCCAATGTTTTGAGCTATAAATAAACATTTGAATACTGAAATGGAAAGGTTTTCCACGTCAATTTCCTAAACGCTTCCGCTTCCATGGCAAAAACGGACTTGGGGTATACCGGTCAATTTCTCGAAACTGGTTGGGAAAACACTATAAAGGACGCTACTAGAATTAAAGCAGGGCTCAATTTGAGTTCAACGGGCTATCAATATCGAAAATCGGTTCACTCTACGCAGAGTTTTTCAACATTAAAGGGAATGTACCAAATCAGGAAAAGAAGCGCGAAGCATCACCAAAATTGACCAAGTTCACTTTGAAGATCACAGAAAACCATGCAGAAAAATGGCCAAGAATTACTCGGGGTACATCTATAAGTAAAACCCAGACATTGTAAACAGCTAAAATGGCTTTTTTCAGGTACCGAAATTTTAGGGTATGCACCAATTTCAGATATGCACCAAAACGAGCTAAATATCAAATTCCGACATTAATAACGGTACCACAAGAGCAAACGAGCGCAATAACCAACATTGCTCAGCACCCCCAGTTCATGTGGAGTCTAACGGAATATGTCCCGACAATTTTTGCTGAAAAACCGCTGAGAAATTGTATCACAAAGCAAGTGAACTCGAATTTTTCTGCTCCTGCAAACTACTTATCTACAAAAAAGCAGGAAAGCCCACTCAAACGAGTGATTGGGCTACACAATTGAGAGACAGGTACTAAGCATGCATTTGTGTAGTATAAACGTGCAATATCACGTGCACGTAAAGCAACTGAGCACTTGATAAAACATGCATATGTTCGATACTTTTGTCAATCAAAAATACTATCAATTAACACTAATTTTGTTAGCAAAAACTGAAGGCGAAGAATAACCTTATCAAATCACAATACAAACAATAGAAACTCCCTACTGAGAGATTAATAGGGTCAATTGATAGCTAAACCATCATTTGAAAACATGATTAATGCATCAGTTTCATTAAAAACGAAAGGCAAAAGTTTCTTCAATTTTCTTTTTCTGTTACATTAGAAAAATGTAGTCCAAACACAAGTTTCATACCAAATATACCCAACACTCTAAGGGGAGACTTATTTTGTGACTCAGCAATACCACTCTGACGGTCAGTAACTGACTAAGTGACACATTTTTTGGAAAATGTTTTGAGCAGGACGTGAAGGAGTAGAGCAAAATCGTAAAAAAATAGTCAAAAAAGAACTAAAAATCTGACTGTTCTGTCGTTTTCTGATGAAGTTCTGTTGGCATACAACATTTAAGAGCTAGCGAAGAAGAAGAAGTGCTCTGGAAGTGCTATATTCTATTAGATACTTCTAAATTAGCTTTTAAAACAGCTGAAGAAAATTTGAGTTTTTTGATGTTTTAACACATTTTTTCACGCAAAAATTTCTTTTAAAACAATCTTGAGCTTTCCTCGGCTGTAACAAGACACGAACAAGCAATTCACTCGCTTAAAAAATTGCAAAAACGCTTGAAGTCGTTTTTCACGCTGATTAAACTTGTTAAAAATGACCTATTTGATTGAAAAAAATCAACAAAACCTCTTTTCATTGTTTTCAGAAACCAGAATTGTTGTTCTAATAACAGAGATCTAGCTCAGTTTTTTATTTAGCTTCAGAAAGAGTGCTGCTTTGCTATAGATCACTCTCTAAAGTAATCGAAACGCTAACAAAAGTGCCCATTTACGAATTTCGCCATGTGCACATTTAATAAGTGCAGACGTTATTTTATCGCTACGCAAAACGTAAGACCAACTTTTCTGTGTCCTCTAGGTGTATGGCCCCACTCAAACTGTCAACTGCAATTAGTTTTTGTTGTATTTGAAACCTATGTATAGTTAAATGTGGCTGGAGTCAGTGAACCGTCTTATATCAAGTGAGAAAAATCGAATATAACATTATAAACAAAAGGCTGGAAATCTCTGGAGGCCTTACTCTTACATTTTTTTGTGTCTACTTAACTAATCACACTTGGTATAGGCCATATTTATGTAGAAAACCCGTGTTTCAAACACGTTATCGCCGGTAAAGTACATATGAAACTTTCTGTTGAGGCCCGAGAGAAAAATTGGTTTAAGTCAAAAAATTTTTGACTCAAATTTTTGAAATTAAACTGTGTGTTACCCTCAGTAGGAGTGCTGTTCTGCTATAGAACGCCTTTTAAATGGATCGGAAGGCTTACCAAATTGACAATTTTCGATTTTCGACATGTACACATTAAATCAACAAAAAACGTTATTTTATCGCTATGCAAAACGTAATATCAGCTTTTCTGCCTCCCATACGTGTGTGGTCCAATTCATTGCACTACTTTCAATTAATTTTCTTGGTATTTAAACACTATTTGTAATTCAATGTGACAGGAGTGAGTGAAAAGTCTCAATTCAAGAAAAAAAATCGTACAAAACATCATAAACACCAAACTGGAAGTCCCTGGAGGCTCTATTACTACATCTTTTTGTGCCCAATACACTAGTCACACTTGGTGTAGGCAATATATGTCAAAAAAACAACTATTGAATAATTTTTTTTGAAACCGGTCTTTCAAATACGTTATCGCCGGTAAAGTAGATATGAAACTTTCTGTTTAGGCCCGAGACAAAAAATGGTTTAAGGCAAAAAATTTTTTGACTCAAATTTTCCACGTTTAACATTGTGTTACCCTCAGTAGGAGTGCTGTTCTGCTTAGAACGATTCTTAAATGGATCGGAAGGCTAACCAAATTGACATTTTACGATTTTCGACATGTACAAATTAAATAAAAAAACGTTATTTTATCGCTATGCAAAACGTAATATCAGCTTTCCTGCCTCCCATACGCGTGTGGTCCAATTTATCGCACTACTTCCAATTAATTTTCATGGTATTTAAACACTTTTTGTAATTCAATGTGACAGGAGTGAGTGAAAAGTCTCATTTCAAGAAAAAAAAATCGTACAAAACATCATAAACACCAAACTGGAAGTCCCTGAAGGCTATATTGCTACATGTTTTCGTGCCCAATACACTAGTCACACTTGGTGTAGGCAATATAAGTCAAAAAAGCAACTTTTGAATAATTTTCTTTAAAACCGGTCTTTCAAATACTTTATCGCCGGTAAAGTACATATGAAACTTTCTGTTTAGGCCCGAGAGAAAAATTGGTTTAAGGCAAAAAATTTTTTGACTCAAATTTTCGACGTTTAATTGTGTGTTACCCTCAGTATGAGTGCTGTTCTGCTATAGAACACTTTTTAAATGAATAGGAAGGCTTACCAAATTGACAATATACGATTTTCGACATGTACTTATTAAATCAACAAAAAACGTTATTTTATTGCTATGCAAAAAGTAATATCAGCTTTTCTGCCTCCCATACAAGTGTGGTCCAATTCATCGCACTACTTTTAATTATTTTTCATGGTATTCAAAAACTATTTGTAATTCAATGTGACAGGCGTGAGTGAAAAGTCTCATTTCAAGAAAAAAAATCGTTCAAAACATCATAAACACCAAACTGGAAGTCCCTGGAGGCTATATTGCTACATGTTTTTGTGCCCAATACACTAGTCACACTTGATGTAGGCAATATAAGTCAAAAAAGCAACTTTTGAATAATTTTTTCTGAAACCGGTCTTTCAAATACGTTATCGCCGGTAAAGTACATATGAAACTTTCTGTTTAGGCCCGAGAGAAAAATGGGTCCTAAGCAAAAAATTTTCTGACTCAAATTTTTAAAGTTTAACTGTGGGTTACCCTCAGTTGGAGTGCTGTTCTGCTATAGAACGATTCTTAAATGGATCGGAAGGCTAACCAAATTGACATTTTACGATTTTCGACATGTACAAATTAAATAAAAAAACGTTATTTTATCGCTATGCAAAACGTTATATCAGCTTTCCTGCCTCCCATACGCGTGTGGTCCAATTTATCGCACTACTTCCAATTAATTTTCATGGTATTTAAACACTTTTTGTAATTCAATGTGACAGGAGTGAGTGAAAAGTCTCATTTCAAGAAAAAAAAATCGTACAAAACATCATAAACACCAAAATGGAAGTCCCTGAAGGCTATATTGCTACATGTTTTCGTGCCCAATACACTAGTCACACTTGGTGTAGGCAATATAAGTCAAAAAAGCAACTTTTGAATAATTTTCTTTAAAACCGGTCTTTCAAATACTTTATCGCCGGTAAAGTACATATGAAACTTTCTGTTTAGGCCCGAGAGAAAAATTGGTTTAAGGCAAAAAATTTTTTGACTCAAATTTTCGACGTTTAATTGTGTGTTACCCTCAGTATGAGTGCTGTTCTGCTATAGAACACTTTTTAAATGAATAGGAAGGCTTACCAAATTGACAATATACGATTTTCGACATGTACTTATTAAATCAACAAAAAACGTTATTTTATTGCTATGCAAAAAGTAATATCAGCTTTTCTGCCTCCCATACAAGTGTGGTCCAATTCATCGCACTACTTTTAATTATTTTTCATGGTATTCAAAAACTAATTGTAATTCAATGTGACAGGCGTGAGTGAAAAGTCTCATTTCAAGAAAAAAAATCGTTCAAAACATCATAAACACCAAACTGGAAGTCCCTGGAGGCTATATTGCTACATGTTTTTGTGCCCAATACACTAGTCACACTTGATGTAGGCAATATAAGTCAAAAAAAGCAACTTTTGAATAATTTTTTCTGAAACCGGTCTTTCAAATACTTTATCGCCGGTAAAGTACATATGAAACTTTCTGTTTAGGCCCGAGAGAAAAATTGGTTTAGGCAAAAAATTTTTTGACTCAAATTTTCGACGTTTAATTGTGTGTTACCCTCAGTAGGAGTGCTGTTCTGCTATAGAACACTTTTTAAATGGATAGGAAGGCTTACCAAATTGACAATTTACGATTTTCGACATGTAACACATTATATCAACAAAAAACGTTATTTTATTGCTATGCAAAAAGTAATATCAGCTTTTCTGCTTCCCATACAAGTGTGGTCCAACTCATTGCACTACTTTTAATTAATTTTCAAGGTATTTAAACCCTATTTGTAATTCAATGTGACAGGCGTGAGTGAAAAGTCTCATTTCAAGAAAAGAAATCGTACAAAACATCATAAACACCAAACTGGAAGTCCCTGGAGGCTATATTGCTACATGTTTTCGTGCCCAATACACTAGTCACACTTGGTGTAGGCAATATAAGTAAAAAAAACAACTTTTGAATAATTTTTTTTGAAACCGGTCTTTCAAATACGTTATCGCCGGTAAAGTACATATGAAACTTTCTGTTTAGGCCCGAGAGAAAATTTGTTTTAAGGCAAAAAATTTTTTGACTCAAATTTTTGAAGTTTAACTGTGGGTTACCCTCAGTAGCAGTGCTGTTCTGCTGTAGAACGCTTTTTAAATGGATCGGAAGGCTTAACAAATTGACATTTTACGATTTTCGTCATGTACATATTGAATCAACAAAAAACGTTATTTTATCGCTATGCAAAAAGTAATATCAGCTTTTCTGCCTCCTATACAAGTGTGGTCCAATTCATCGCACTACTGTTAATTGATTTTCATGGCATTTAAACCCTATTTGTAATTCAATCTGAAAGGCGTTAGTGAAAAGTCTCATTTCAAGAAAAGAAATCGTACAAAACATCATAAACACCAAACTGGAAGTCCCTGGAGGCTATATTGCTACATGTTTTCGTGCCCAATACACTAGTCACACTTGGTGTAGGCAATATAAGTCAAAAAAACAACTATTGAATAATTTTTTTTTGAAACCGGTCTTTCAAATACGTTATCGCCGGTAAAGTACATATGAAACTTTCTGTTTAGGCCCGAGAGAAAATTTGGTTTAAGGCAAAAAATTTTTTGACTCAAATTTTTGAAGTTTAACTGTGGGTTACCCTCAGTAGCAGTGCTGTTCTGCTATAGAACGCTTTTTAAATGGATCGGAAGGCTTAACAAATTGACATTTTACGATTTTCGTCATGTACATATTAAATCAACAAAAAACGTTATTTTATCGCTATGCAAAAAGTAATATCAGCTTTTCTGCCTCCTATACAAGTGTGGTCCAATTCATCGCACTACTGTTAATTGATTTTCCTGGTATTTAAACACTATTTGTAATTCAATGTGACAGGAGTGAGTGAAAAATCTCATTTCAAGAAAAAAAAATGGTACAAATCATCATAAACACCAAACTGGAAGTCCCTGGAGGCTATATTACTACATGTTTTCGTGCCCAATACACTAGTCACCTTTGGTGTAGAAAATATAAGTCAAAAAAACAACTATTGGATAATTTTTTTGAAACCGGTCTTTCAAACACGTTATCGCCGGTAAAGTACATATGAAACTTTCTGTTTAGGCTCGAGAGAAAAATTGGTTAAAGGCAAAAATTTTTTGACTCAAATTTTTAAAGTTTAACTGTGGGTTACCCTCAGTAGGAGTGCTGATCTGCTATAGAACGCTTTTTAAATGGATCGGAAGGCTTACCAAATTGTCATTTTACGATTTTCGCCATGTACACATTAAATCAACAAAAAACGTTTTTTTATCGCTATGCAAAAAGTAATATCAGCTTTTCTGCCTCCTATACAAGTGTGGTCTAATTCATCGCACTACTGTTGATTGATTTTCATGGTATTTAAACACTATTTGTAATTCAATGTGACAGGAGTGAGTGAAAAATCTCATTTCAAGAAAAAAAAATGGTACAAAACATCATAAACACCAAACTGGAAGTCCCTGGAGGCTATATTGCTACATGTTTCCGTGCCCAATACACTAGTCACACTTGGTGTAGGCAATATGAGTAAAAAAACAACTATTGAATAATTTTTTTTGAAACCGGTCTTTCAAATACTTTATCGCCGGTAAAGTACATATGAAACTCTTTGTTTAGGCCCGAGAAAAAAATTGGTGTAAGGCAAAAAACTTTTTGACTCAAATTTTTAAATTTTAACTGTGGGTTACCCTCAGTAGGAGTGCTGTTCTGCTATAGAATGCTTTTTAAATGGATCGGAAGGCTTACCAAACTGACATTTTACGATTTTCGCCATGTACACATTAAATCAACAAAAAACGTTATTTTATCGCTATGCAAAAAGTAATATCAGCTTTTCTGCCTCCCATACAAGTGTGGTTCAATTCATCGCACTACTGTCAATTAATTTTCATTGTATTTAAACCCTATTTGTAATTCAATGTGACAGGCGTGAGTGAAAAGTCTCATTTCAAGAAAAAAAATCGTACAAAACATCATAAACACCAAACTGGAAGTCCCTGGAGGCTATATTACTACATGTTTTCGTGCCCAATACACTAGTCACACTTGGTGTAGGCAATATAAGTCAAAAAAACAACTATTGAATAATTTTTTTTTGAAACCGGTCTTTCAAATACGTTATCGCCGGTAAAGTACATATGAAACTTTCTGTTTAGGCCCGAGAGAAAATTTGGTTTAAGGCAAAAAATTTTTTGACTCAAATTTTTGAAGTTTAACTGTGGGTTACCCTCAGTAGGAGTGCTGTTCTGCTACAGAACGCTTTTTAAATGGATCGGAAGGCTTACCAAATTGACATTTTACGATTTTCGCCATGTACACATTAAATCAACAAAAAACGTTATTTTATCGCTATGCAAAAAGTAATATCAGCTTTTCTGCCTCCCATACAAGTGTGGTTCAATTCATCGCACTACTGTCAATTAATTTTCATTGTATTTAAACCCTATTTGTAATTCAATGTGACAGGCGTGAGTGAAAAGTCTCATTTCAAGAAAAAAAATCGTACAAAACATCATAAACACCAAACTGGAAGTCCCTGGAGGCTATATTGCTACATGTTTTCGTGCCCAATACACTAGTCACCATTGGTGTAGGCAATATAAGTCAAAAAAACAACTATTGAATAATTTTTTTTGAAACCGGTCTTTCAAATACGTTATCGCCGGTAAAGTACATATGAAACTTTCTGTTTAGGCCCGAGAGAAAATTTGGTTTAAGGCAAAAAATTTTTTGACTCAAATTTCTGAAGTTTAACTGTGGGTTACCCTCAGTAGCAGTGCTGTTCTGCTATAGAACGCTTTTTAAATGGATCGGAAGGCTTAACAAATTGACATTTTACGATTTTCGTCATGTACATATTAAATCAACAAAAAACGTTATTTTATCGCTATGCAAAAAGTAATATCAGCTTTTCTGCCTCCTATACAAGTGTGCTCCAATTCATCGCACTACTGTTAATTGAATTTCATGGTATTTAAACACTATTTGTAATTCAATGTGACAGGAGTGAGTGAAAAGTCTCATTACAAGAAAAAAAATGATACAAAACATCATAAACACCAATCTCGAAGTCCCTGGAGGCTATATTACTACATGTTTTCGTGCCCAATACACTAGTCACCTTTGGTGTAGGCAATATAAGTCAAAAAACAACTATTGAATAATTTTTTTTGAAACCGGTCTTTCAAACACGTTATCGTCGGTAAAGTACATATGAAACTTTCTGTTTAGGCCCGAGAGAAAAATTGGTTTAAGGCAAAAAATTTTTTGACTCAAATTTTTAAAGTTGAACTGTGGGTTACCCTCAGTAGGAGTGCTGTTCTGCTATGGAACGCTTTTTAAATGGATCGGAAGGCTTACCAAATTGACATTTTACGATTTTCGCCATGTACACATTAAATCAACAAAAAACGTTATTTTATCGCTATGCAAAAAGTAATATCAGCTTTTCTGCCTCCCATACAAGTGTGGTCCAATTCATCGCACTACTGTTAATTAATTTTCATGGTATTTAAACACTATTTGTAATTCAATGCGACAGGAGTGAGTGAAAAGTCTCATTTCAAGAAAAAAAATGGTACAAAACATCATAAACACCAAACTGGAAGTCCCTGGATGCTATATTACTACATTTTTTCGTGCCCAATACACTAGTCACACTTGGTGTAGGCAATATAAGTAAAAAAAAACAACTATTTAATAATTTTTTTGAAACCGGTCTTTCAAACACGTTATCGCCGGTAAAGTACATATGAAACTTTCTGTTTAGGCCGGAGAGAAAAATTGGTTTAAGGCAAAAAAATTTTGACTCAAATTTTTAAAGTTTAACTGTGGGTTACGTTCAGTAGGAGTGCTGTTCTGCTATAGAACGCTTTTTAAATGGATCGGAAGGCTTACCAAATTGACATTTTACGATTTTCGCCATGTGTACATTAAATCAACAAAAAACGTTATTTTATCGCTATGCAAAAAGTAATATCAGCTTTTCTGCCTCCCATACAAGTGTGGTCCAATTCATCTCACTACTGTTAATTATTTTCATGGTATTTAAACACTATTTGTTATTCAATGTGACAGGAGTGATTGAAAAGTCTCATTTCAAGAAAAAAAATGGAACAAAACATCATAAACACCAAACTGGAAGTCCCTGGAGGCTATATTACTACATGTTTTCGTGCCCAATACACTAGTCACACTAGGGGTAGGCAATATAAGTCAAAAAAACAACTATTGAATAATTTTTTTTGAAACCGGTCTTTCAAACACGTTATCGCCGGTAAAGTACATATGAAGCTTTCTGTTTAGGCCGGAGAGAAAAATTGGTTTAAGGCAAAAAATTTTTGACTCAAATTTTTAAAGTTTAACTGTGGGTTACCCTCAGTAGGAGTGCTGTTCTGCTATAGAACGCTTTTTAAATGGATCGGAAGGCTTACCAAATTGACATTTTACGATTTTCGCCATGTACACATTAAATCAACAAAAAACGTTATTTTATCGCTATGCAAAAAGTAATATCGGCTTTTCTGCCTCCCATACAAGTGTGGTCCAATTCATCGCACTACTGTTAATTAATTTTCATGGTATTTAAACACTATTTGTTATTCAATGTGACAGGAGTGATTGAAAAGTCTCATTTCAAGAAAAAAAATGGAACAAAACATCATAAACACCAAACTGGAAGTCGCTGGAGGCTATATTACTACATTTTTTCGTGCCCAATACACTAGTCACACTTGGTGTAGGCAATATAAGTAAAAAAAACAACTATTTAATAATTTTTTTTGAAACCGGTCTTTCAAACACGTTATCGCCGGTAAAGTACATATGAAACTTTCTGTTTAGGCCGGAGAGAAAAATTGGTTTAAGGCAAAAAATTTTTGACTCAAATTTTTAAAGTTTAACTGTGTGTTACACTCAGTAGGAGTGCTGTTCTGCTATAGAACGCTTTTTAAATGGATCGGAAGGCTTACCAAATTGACATTTTACGATTTTCGCCATGTGTACATTAAATCAACAAAAAACGTTATTTTATCGCTATGCAAAAAGTAATATCAGCTTTTCTGCCTCCCATACAAGTGTGGTCCAATTCATCTCACTACTGTTAATTATTTTCATGGTATTTAAACACTATTTGTTATTCAATGTGACAGGAGTGATTGAAAAGTCTCATTTCAAGAAAAAAAATGGAACAAAACATCATAAACACCAAACTGGAAGTCCCTGGAGGCTATATTACTACATGTTTTCGTGCCCAATACACTAGTCACACTAGGGGTAGGCAATATAAGTCAAAAAAACAAATATTGAATATTTTTTTTTGAAACCGGTCTTTCAAACACGTTATCGCCGGTAAAGTACATATGAAACTTTCTGTTTAGGCCGGAGAGAAAAATTGGTTTAAGGCAAAAAATTTTTGACTCAAATTTTTAAAGTTTAACTGTGGGTTACCCTCAGTAGGAGTGCTGTTCTGCTATAGAACGCTTTTTAAATGGATCGGAAGGCTTACCAAATTGACATTTTACGATTTTCGCCATGTACACATTAAATCAACAAAAAACGTTATTTTATCGCTACGCAAAAAGTAATATCAGCTTTTCTGCCTCCCATACAAGTGTGGTCCAATTCATCGCACTACTGTTAATTAATTTTCATGGTATTTTAACACTATTTGTAATTCAATGCGACAGGAGTGAGTGAAAAGTCTCATTTCAAGAAAAAAAATGTTACAAAACATCGTAAACACCAAACTGGAAGTCCCTGGATGCTATATTACTACATTTTTTCGTGCCCAATACACTAGTCACACTTGGTGTAGGCAATATAAGTAAAAAAAAACAACTATTTAATAATTTTTTTTGAAACCGGTCTTTCAAACACGTTATCGCCGGTAAAGTACATATGAAACTTTCTGTTTAGGCCGGAGAGAAAAATTGGTTTAAGGCAAAAAATTTTTGACTCAAATTTTTAAAGTTTAACTGTGGGTTACCCTCAGTAGGAGTGCTGTTCTGCTATAGAACGCTTTTTAAATGGATCGGAAGGCTTACCAAATTGACATTTTACGATTTTCGCCATGTGCACATTAAATCAACAAAAAACGTTATTTTATCGCTATGCAAAAAGTAATATCAGCTTTTCTGCCTCCCATACAAGTGTGGTCCAATTCATCGCACTACTGTTAATTAATTTTCATGGTATTTAAACACTATTTGTAATTCAATGCGACAGGAGTGAGTGAAAAGTCTCATTTCAAGAAAAAAAATGTTACAAAACATCATAAACACCAAACTGGAAGTCCCTGGATGGTATATTACTACATTTTTTCGTGCCCAATACACTAGTCACACTTGGTGTAGGCAATATAAGTAAAAAAAAACAACTATTTAATAATTTTTTTTGAAACCGGTCTTTCAAACACGTTATCGCCGGTAAAGTACATATGAAACTTTCTGTTTAGGCCGGAGAGAAAAATTGGTTTAAGGCAAAAAATTTTTGACTCAAATTTTTAAAGTTTAACTGTGGGTTACCCTCAGTAGGAGTGCTGTTCTGCTATAGAACGCTTTTTAAATGGATCGGAAGGCTTACCAAATTGACATTTTACGATTTTCGCCATGTGTACATTAAATCAACAAAAAACGTTATTTTATCGCTATGCAAAAAGTAATATCAGCTTTTCTGCCTCCCATACAACTGTGGTCCAATTCATCTCACTACTGTTAATTATTTTCATGGTATTTAAACACTATTTGTTATTCAATGTGACAGGAGTGATTGAAAAGTCTCATTTCAAGAAAAAAAATGGAACAAAACATCATAAACACCAAACTGGAAGTCCCTGGAGGCTATATTACTACATGTTTTCGTGCCCAATACACTAGTCACACTAGGAGTAGGCAATATAAGTCAAAAAACCAACTATTGAATAATTTTTTTGAAACCGGTCTTTCAAACACGTTATCGCCGGTAAAGTACATATGAAACTTTCTGTTTAGGCCCGAGAGAAAAATTGGTTTAAGGCAAAAAATTTTTTACTCAAATTTTTAAAATTTAACTGTGGGTTATCCTCAGTAGGAGTGCTGTTCTGCTATAGAACGCTTTTTAAATGGATCGGAAGGCTTACCAAATTGACATTTTACGATTTTCGCCATGTACACATTAAATCAACAAAAAACGTTATTTTATCGCTATGCAAAAAGTAATATCAGCTTTTCTGCCTCCCATACAAGTGTGGTTCAATTCATCGCACTACTGTTAATTATTTTTCATGGTATTTAAACACTATTTGTAATTCAATGTGACAGGAGTGAGTGAAAAGTCTCATTTCAGGAAAAAAAATCGTACAAAACATCATAAACACCAAACTGGAAGTCCCTGGAGGCTATATTGCTGCATGTTTTCGTGCCCAATACACTAGTCACACTTGGTGTAGGCAATATAAGTAAAAAACAACTATTGAATAAAATTTTTTGAAACCGGTCTTTCAAATACGTTATCGCCGGTAAAGTACATATGAAACTTTCTGTTTAGGCCGGAGAGAAAAATTGGTTTAAGGCAAAAAAATTTTTGATTCAAATTTTTAAAGTTTAACTGTGGGTTACCCTCAGTAGGAGTGCTGTTCTGCTATAGAACGCTTTTTAAATGGATCGGAAGGCTTACCAAATTGACATTTTACGATTTTCGCCATTTACACATTAAATCAACAGAAGACGTTATTTTATCGCTATGCAAAAAGTAATATCAGCTTTTCTGCCTCCCATACAAGTGTGGTTCAATTCATCGCACTACTGTTAATTATTTTTCATGGTATTTAAACACTATTTGTAATTCAATGTGACAGGAGTGAGTGAAAAGTCTCATTTCAGGAAAAAAAATCGTACAAAACATCATAAACACCAAACTGGAAGTCCCTGGAGGCTATATTACTGCATGTTTTTGTGCCCAATACACTAGTCACACTTGGTGTAGGCAATATAAGTAAAAAACAACTATTGAATAATTTTTTTTGAAACCGGTCTTTCAAACACGTTATCGTCGGTAAAGTACATATGAAACTTTCTGTTTAGGCCCGAGAGAAAAATTGGTTTAAGGCAAAAAATTTTTTGATTCAAATTTTTAAAGTTTAACTGTGGGTTACCCTCAGTAGGAGTGCTGTTCTGCTATAGAACGCTTTTTAAATGGATCGGAAGGCTTACCAAATTGACATTTTACGATTTTCGCCATGTACACATTAAATCAACAGAAGACGTTATTTTATCGCTATGCAAAAAGTAATATCAGCTTTTCTGCCTCCCATACAAGTGTGGTTCAATTCATCGCACTACTGTTAATTATTTTTCATGGTATTTAAACACTATTTGTAATTCAATGTGACAGGAGTGAGTGAAAAGTCTCATTTCAGGAAAAAAAAATCGTACAAAACATCATAAACACCAAACTGGAAGTCCCTGGAGGCTATATTGCTGCATGTTTTCGTGCCCAATACACTAGTCACACTTGGTGTAGGCAATATAAGTAAAAAACAACTATTGAATAATTTTTTTTGAAACCGGTCTTTCAAACACGTTATCGTCGGTAAAGTACATATGAAACTTTCTGTTTAGGCCCGAGAGAAAAATTGGTTTAAGGCAAAAAATTTTTTGATTCAAATTTTTAAAGTTTAACTGTGGGTTACCCTGAGTAGGAGTGCTGTTCTGCTATAGAACGCTTTTTAAATGGATCGGAAGGCTTACCAAATTGACATTTTACGATTTTCGCCATGTACACATTAAATCAACAGAAGACGTTATTTTATCGCTATGCAAAAAGTAATATCAGCTTTTCTGCCTCCCATACAAGTGTGGTTCAATTCATCGCACTACTGTTAATTATTTTTCATGGTATTTAAACACTATTTGTAATTCACTGTGACAGGAGTGAGTGAAAAGTCTCATTTCAGGAAAAAAAATCGTACAAAACATCATAAACACCAAACTGGAAGTCCCTGGAGGCTATATTACTGCATGTTTTTGTGCCCAATACACTAGTCACACTTTGTGTAGGCAATATAAGTCAAAAAAACAACTATTGAACAATTTTTTTGAAACCGGTCTTTCAAATACGTTATCGCCCGTAAAAGACATATGAAACTTTCTGTTTAGGCCCGAGAGAAAAATTGGTTTAAGGCAAAAAACTTTTTGACTCAAATTTTTGAAGTTTAACTGCGGGTTACCCTCAGTAGGAGTGCAGTTCTGCTATAGAACGCTTTTTAAATGGATCGGAAGGCTTACCAAATTGACAATTTACGATTTTCGACATGTACACATTAAATCAACAAAAAACGTTATTTTATCGCTATGCAAAAAGTAATATCAGCTTTTCTGCCTCCTATACAAGTGTGGTTCAATTCATCGCACTACTGTCAATTAATTTTCATGGTATTTAAACCCTATTTGTAATTCAATGTGATAGGCGTGAGTGAAAAGTCTCATTTCAAGAAAAAAAATAGTACAAAACATCATAAACACCAAACTGGAAGTCCCTGGAGGCTATATTGCTACATGTTTTCGTGCCCAATACACTAGTCACACTTGGTGTAGGCATTATAAGTCAAAAAAACAACTATTGGATAATTTTTTTTGAAACCGGTCTTTCAAACACGTTATCGCCGGTAAAGTACATATGAAACTTTCTGTTTAGGCCCGAGAGAAAAATTGGTTTAGGGCAAAAAATTTTTTGACTCAAATTTTTAAAAGTTAACTGTGGGTTACCCTCAGTAGCAGTGCTGTTCTGCTATAGAACGCTTTTTAATTGGATCGGAAAGCTTACCAAATTGACATTTTACGATTTTCGCAATGTACACATTAAATCAACAAAAAACGTTATTTTATCGCTATGTAAAAAGTAATATCAGCTTTTCTGCCTCCCATACAAGTGTGGTCCAATTCATCGCACTACTGTTAATTAATTTCCATGTTATTTAAACACTATTTGTAATTCAATGTGACAGGAATGAGTGAAAAGTCTCATTTCAGAAAAAAAATGGTACAAAACATCATAAACAACAAACTGGAAGTCCCTGGAGGCTATATTGCTAAATGTTTTCCTGCCCAATACACTAGTCACACTTGGTGTAGGCAATATAAGTAAAAAAACAACTATTGAATAATTTTTTTTGAAACCGGTCTTTCAAATACGTTATCGCCGGTAAAGTACATATGAAACTTTCTGTTTAGGCCGGAGAGAAAAATTGGTTTCAGACAAAAAATTTTTTGACTCAAATTTTTAAAGTTTAACTGTGGGTTACCCTCAGTAGGAGTGCTGTTCTGCTATAGAACGCTTTTTAAATGGATCGGAAGGCTTACCAAATTGACATTTTACGATTTTCGCCATGTACACATTAAATCAACAAAAAACGTTATTTTATCGCTATGCAAAAAGTAATATCAACTTTTCTGCCTCCCATACAAGTGTGGTTCAATTCATCGCACTACTGTCAATGAATTTTCACGGTATTTAAACACTATTTGTAATTCAATGTGACAGGAGTGAGTGAAAAGTCTCATTTCAGGAACAAAAATCGTACAAAACATCATAAACACCAAACTGGAAGTCCCTGGAGGCTATATTACTGCAAGTTTTTGTGCCCAATACACTAGTCACACTTTGTGTAGGCAATATGAGTCAAAAAAACAAATAATGAATAATTTTTTTGAAACCGGTCTTTCAAATACGTTATCGCCGGTAAAGTACATATGAAACTTTCTGTTTAGGCCGGAGAGAAAAATTGGTTTCAGACAAAAAATTTTTTGACTCAAATTTTTAAAGTTTAACTGTGGGTTACCCTCAGTAGGAGTGCTGTTCTGCTATAGAACGCTTTTTAAATGGATCGGAAGGCTTACCAAATTGACATTTTACGATTTTCGCCATGTACACATTAAATCAACAAAAAACGTTATTTTATCGCTATGCAAAAAGTAATATCAACTTTTCTGCCTCCCATACAAGTGTGGTTCAATTCATCGCACTACTGTCAATGAATTTTCACGGTATTTAAACACTATTTGTAATTCAATGTGACAGGAGTGAGTGAAAAGTCTCATTTCAGGAACAAAAATCGTACAAAACATCATAAACACCAAACTGGAAGTCCCTGGAGGCTATATTACTGCAAGTTTTTGTGCCCAATACACTAGTCACACTTTGTGTAGGCAATATGAGTCAAAAAAACAACTAATGAATAATTTTTTTGAAACCGGTCTTTCAAATACGTTATCGCCGGTAAAGTACATATGAAACTTTCTGTTTAGGCCCGAGAGAAAAATTGCTTTAAGGCAAAAAACTTTTTGACTCAAATTTTTGAAATTTAACTGTGGTTTACCCTCAGTAGGAGTGCTGTTCTGCTATAGAACGCTTTTTAAATGGTTCGGAAGGCTTACCAAATTGACAATTTACGATTTTCGACATGTACACATTAAATCAACAAAAAACGTTATTTTATCGCTATGCAAAAAGTAATATCAGCTTTTCTGCCTCCCATACAAGTGTGATTCAATTCATCGCACTACTGTCAATTAATTTTCATGGTATTTAAACCCTATTTGTAATTCAATGTGACAGGCGTGGGTGAAAAGTCTCATTTCAAGAAAAAAAAATCTTACAAAACATCATAAACACCAAATTGGACGTCCCTGGAGGCTATATTGCTGCATGTTTTCGTGCCCAATACACTAGTCACACTTGGTGTAGGCAATATATTTCAAAAAAACAACAATTGAATAATTTTTTTTGAAACCGGTCTTTCAAACACGTTATCGCCGGTAAAGTACATATGAAACTTTCTGTTTAGGCCGGAGAGAAAAATTGGTTTAAGGCAAAAAATTTTTGACTCAAATTTTTAAAGTTTAACTGTGGGTTACCCTCAGTAGGAGTGCTGTTCTGCTATAGAACGCTTTTTAAATGGATCGGAAGGCTTACCAAATTGACATTTTACGATTTTCGCCATGTACACATTAAATCAACAAAAAACGTTATTTTATCGCTACGCAAAAAGTAATATCAGCTTTTCTGCCTCCCATACAAGTGTGGTCCAATTCATCGCACTACTGTTAATTAATTTTCATGGTATTTTAACACTATTTGTAATTCAATGCGACAGGAGTGAGTGAAAAGTCTCATTTCAAGAAAAAAAATGTTACAAAACATCATAAACACCAAACTGGAAGTCCCTGGATGCTATATTACTACATTTTTTCGTGCCCAATACACTAGTCACACTTGGTGTAGGCAATATAAGTAAAAAAAAACAACTATTTAATAATTTTTTTTGAAACCGGTCTTTCAAACACGTTATCGCCGGTAAAGTACATATGAAACTTTCTGTTTAGGCCGGAGAGAAAATTTGGTTTAAGGCAAAAAATTTTTTGACTCAAATTTTTGAAGTTTAACTGTGGGTTACCCTCAGTAGGAGTGCTGTTCTGCTATAGAACGCTTTTTAAATGGATCGGAAGGCTTACCAAATTGACATTTTACGATTTTCGCCATGTACACATTAAATCAACAAAAAACGTTATTTTATCGCTATGCAAAAAGTAATATCAACTTTTCTGCCTCCCATACAAGTGTGGTTCAATTCATCGCACTACTGTCAATGAATTTTCACGGTATTTAAACACTATTTGTAATTCAATGTGACAGGAGTGAGTGAAAAGTCTCATTTCAGGAACAAAAATCGTACAAAACATCATAAACACCAAACTGGAAGTCCCTGGAGGCTATATTACTGCAAGTTTTTGTGCCCAATACACTAGTCACACTTTGTGTAGGCAATATGAGTCAAAAAAACAAATAATGAATAATTTTTTTGAAACCGGTCTTTCAAATACGTTATCGCCGGTAAAGTACATATGAAACTTTCTGTTTAGGCCGGAGAGAAAAATTGGTTTCAGACAAAAAATTTTTTGACTCAAATTTTTAAAGTTTAACTGTGGGTTACCCTCAGTAGGAGTGCTGTTCTGCTATAGAACGCTTTTTAAATGGATCGGAAGGCTTACCAAATTGACATTTTACGATTTTCGCCATGTACACATTAAATCAACAAAAAACGTTATTTTATCGCTATGCAAAAAGTAATATCAACTTTTCTGCCTCCCATACAAGTGTGGTTCAATTCATCGCACTACTGTCAATGAATTTTCACGGTATTTAAACACTATTTGTAATTCAATGTGACAGGAGTGAGTGAAAAGTCTCATTTCAGGAACAAAAATCGTACAAAACATCATAAACACCAAACTGGAAGTCCCTGGAGGCTATATTACTGCAAGTTTTTGTGCCCAATACACTAGTCACACTTTGTGTAGGCAATATGAGTCAAAAAAACAACTAATGAATAATTTTTTTGAAACCGGTCTTTCAAATACGTTATCGCCGGTAAAGTACATATGAAACTTTCTGTTTAGGCCCGAGAGAAAAATTGCTTTAAGGCAAAAAACTTTTTGACTCAAATTTTTGAAATTTAACTGTGGTTTACCCTCAGTAGGAGTGCTGTTCTGCTATAGAACGCTTTTTAAATGGTTCGGAAGGCTTACCAAATTGACAATTTACGATTTTCGACATGTACACATTAAATCAACAAAAAACGTTATTTTATCGCTATGCAAAAAGTAATATCAGCTTTTCTGCCTCCCATACAAGTGTGATTCAATTCATCGCACTACTGTCAATTAATTTTCATGGTATTTAAACCCTATTTGTAATTCAATGTGACAGGCGTGGGTGAAAAGTCTCATTTCAAGAAAAAAAAATCTTACAAAACATCATAAACACCAAATTGGACGTCCCTGGAGGCTATATTGCTGCATGTTTTCGTGCCCAATACACTAGTCACACTTGGTGTAGGCAATATATTTCAAAAAAACAACAATTGAATAATTTTTTTTGAAACCGGTCTTTCAAACACGTTATCGCCGGTAAAGTACATATGAAACTTTCTGTTTAGGCCAGAGAGAAAAATTGGTTTGAGGCAAAAAATTTTTTGACTCAAATTTTTAAAGATTAACTGCGGGTTACCCTCAGTAGTAGTGCTGTTCTGCTATAGAACGCTTTTTAAATGGATCGGAAGGCTTACCAAATTGACATTTTACGATTTTCGCCATGTACACATTAAATCAACAAGAAACGTTATTTTATCGCTATGCAAAAAGTAATATCAGCTTTTCTGCCTCCCATACAAGTGTGGTCCAATTCATCGCACTACTGTTATTTAATTTTCATGGTATTTAAACACTATTTGTAATTCAATGTTACAGGAGTGAGTGAAAAGTCTCATTTCAGGAAAAAAAAATGGTACAAAACATCATAAACACCAAACTGGAAGTCCCTGGAGGCTATATTGCTACATGTTTTCGTGCCCAATACACTAGTCACACTTGGTGTAGGCAATATAAGTAAAAAAACAATTATTGAATAATTTTTTTTGAAACCGGTCTTTCAAATACGTTATCGCCGGTAAAGTACATATGAAACTTTCTGTTTAGGCCCGAGAGAAAAATGGGTCCAAAGCAAAAAATTTTCTGACTCAAATTTTTAAAGTTTAACTGTGGGTTACCCTCAGTAGGAGTGCTGTTCTGCAATAGAACGCTTTTTAAATGGATCGTAAGGCTTACCAAATTGACATTTTACGATTTTCGCCATGTACATATTATATCAACAAAAAACGTTATTTTATCGCTATGCAAAAGGTAATATCAGCTTTTCTGCCTCCCATACAAGTGTGATCCAATTCATCGCACTACTGTTAATTAATTTTCATGGTATTTAAACACAATTTGTAATTCAATGTGACAGGAGTGAGTAAAAAGTCTCATTTCAAGAAAAAAACGGTACAAAAACATCATAAACACCAAACTGGAAGTCCCTGGAGGCTATATTACTACATGTTTTCGTGCCCAATACACTAGTCACACTTGGTGTAAGCAATATAAGCCAAAAAAACAACTATTGAATAATTTTTTTTGAAACCGGTCTTTCAAACACGTTATCGCCGGTAAAGTACATATGAAACTTTCTGTTTAGGCCGGAGAGAAAAATTGGTTAAAGGCAAAAAATTTTTTGACGCAAATTTTTAAAGTTTAACTGTGGGTTACTCTCAGTAGGAGTGCTGTTCTGCTATAGAACGCTTTTTAAATGGATTGGAAGGCTTACCAAATTGACATTTTACGATTTTCGCCATGTACACATTAAATCAACAAAAAACGTTATTTTATCGCTATGCAAAAAGTAATATCAGCTTTTCTGCCTCCCATACAAGTGTGATCCAATTCATCGCACTACTGTTAATTTTCATGGTATTTTAACACTAGTTGTAATTCAATGTGACAGGAGTGAGTGAAAAGTCTCATTTCAAGAAAAAAACGGTACAAAACATAATAAACACCAAACTGGAAGTCCCTGGAGGCTATATTACTACATGTTTTCGTGCCCAATACACTAGTCACACTTGGTGTAGGCAATATAAGTCAAAAAAACAACTATTGAATATTTTTTTTTGAAACCGGTCTTTCAAACACGTTATCGCCGGTAAAGTACATATGAAACTTTCTGTTTAGGCCCGAGAGAAAAATGGGTCCTAAGCAAAAAATTTTCTGACTCAAATTTTTAAAGTTTAACTGTGGGTTACCCTCAGTAGGAGTGCTGTTCTGCTATAGAACGCTTTTTAAATGGATCGGAAGGCTTACCAAATTGACATTTTACGATTTTCGCCATGTACATATTATATCAACAAAAAACGTTATTTTATCGCTATGCAAAAGGTAATATCAGCTTTTCTGCCTCCCATACAAGTGTGATCCAATTCATCGCACTACTGTTAATTAATTTTCATGGTATTTAAACACTATTTGTAATTCAATGTGACAGGAGTGAGTGAAAAGTCTCATTTCAAGAAAAAAACGGTACAAAACATCATAAACACCAAACTGGAAGTCCCTGGAGGCTATATTACTACATGTTTTCGTGCCCAATACACTAGTCACACTTGGTGTAGGCAATATAAGTCAAAAAAACAACTATTGAATAATTTTTTTTGAAACCGGTCTTTCAAATACGTTATCGCCGGTAAAGTACATATGAAACTTTCTGTTTAGGCCCGAGAGAAAAATTGGTTTGAGGCAAAAAATTTTTTGACTCAAAATTTTAAAGTTTAACTGTGGGTTACCCTCAGTAGGAGTGCTGTTCTGCTATAGAACGCTTTTTAAATGGATCGGAAGGCTTACCAAATTGACATTTTACGATTTTCGCCATGTACATATTATATCAACAAAAAACGTTATTTTATCGCTATGCAAAAAGTAATATCAGCTTTTCTGCCTCCCATACAAGTGTGATCCAATTCATCGCACTACTGTTAATTAATTTTCATTGTATTTAAACACTATTTGTAATTCAATGTGACAGGAGTGAGTGAAAAGTCTCATTTCAAGAAAAAAAACGGTACAAAACATCATAAACACCAAACTGGAAGTCCCTGGATGCTATATTACTACATTTTTTCGTGCCCAATACACTAGTCACACTTGGTGCAGGCAATATAAGTCAAAAAAACAACTATTGAATAATTTTTTTTGAAACCGGTCTTTCAAATACCTTATCGCCGGTAAAGTACATATGAAACTTTCTGTTTAGGCCCGAGAGAAAAATTGGTTTGAGGCAAAAAATTTTTTGACTCAAAATTTTAAAGTTTAACTGTGGGTTACCCTCAGTAGGAGTGCTGTTCTGCTATAGAACGCTTTTTAAATGGATCGGAAGGCTTACCAAATTGACATTTTACGATTTTCGCCATGTACATATTATATCAACAAAAAACGTTATTTTATCGCTATGCAAAAAGTAATATCAGCTTTTCTGCCTCCCATACAAGTGTGATCCAATTCATCGCACTACTGTTAATTAATTTTCATTGTATTTAAACACTATTTGTAATTCAATGTGACAGGAGTGAGTGAAAAGTCTCATTTCAAGAAAAAAAACGGTACAAAACATCATAAACACCAAACTGGAAGTCCCTGGAGGCTATATTACTACATGTTTTCGTGCCCAATACACTAGTCACACTTGGTGTAGGCAATATAAGTCAAAAAAACAACTATTGAATAATTTTTTTTGAAACCGGTCTTTCAAACACGTTATCGCCGGTAAAGTACATATGAAACTTTCTGTTTAGGCCCGAGAGAAAAATTGGTTTAAGGCAAAAAAATTTTTGACTCAAATTTTTAAAGTTTAACTGCGGGTTACCCTCAGTAGTAGTGCTGTTCTGCTATAGAACGCTTTTTAAATGGATCGGAAGGCTTACCAAATTGACATTTTACGATTTTCGCCATGTACAAATTAAATCAACAAAAAACGTTATATTATCGCTATGCAAAAAGTAATATCAGCTTTTCTGCCTCCCATACAAGTGTGGTCCAGTTCATCGCACTACTGTTAATTAATTTTCATGGTATTTAAACACTATTTGTAATTCAATGTGACAGGAGTGAGTGAAAAGTCTCATTTCAGGAAAAAAAATGGTACAAAACATCATAAACACCAAACTGGAAGTCCCTGGAGGCTATATTGCTACATGTTTTCGTGCCCAGTACACTAGTCACACTTGGTGTAGGCAATATAAGTAAAAAAACAACTATTGAATAACTTTTTTTGAAACCGGTCTTTCAAATACGTTATCGCCGGTAAAGTACATATGAAACTTTCTGTTTAGGCCCGAGAGAAAAATTGGTTTAAGGCAAAAAATTTTTTGACCCAAATTTTTAAAGTTTAACTGTGGGTTACCCTCAGTAGGAGTGCTGTTCTGCTATACAACGCTTTTTAAATGGATCGGAAGGCTTACCAAATTGACATTTTACGATTTTCGCCATGTACACATTAAATCAACAAAAAACGTTATTTTATCGCTATGCAAAAAGTAATATCAGCTTTTCTGCCTCCCATACAAGTGTGGTCCAATTCATCGCACTACTGTTAATTGATTTTCATGGTATTTAAACACTATTTGTAATTCAATGTGACAGGAGTGAGTGAAAAGTCTCATTTCAAGAAAAAAAATGGTTCAAAAAATCATAAACACCAAACTGGAAGTCCCTGGAGGCTATATTACCACATGTTTTTGTGCCCAATACACTAGTCACACTTGGTGTAGGCAATATAAGTAAAAAAAACAACTATTGAATACCTTTTTTTTGAAACCGGTCTTTCAAATACGTTATCGCCGGTAAAGTACATATGAAACTTTCTGTTTAGGCCCGAGAAAAATTGGTTTGAGGCAAAAAATTTTTTGACTCGAATTTTTAAAGTTTAACTGTGGGTTACCCTCAGTAGGAGTGCTGTTCTGCTATAGAACGCTTTTTAAATGGATCGGAAGGCTTACCAAATTGACATTTTACGATTTTCGCCATGTACACATTAAATCAACAAAAAACGTTATTTTATCGCTATGCAAAAAGTATTATCAGCTTTTCTGCCTCCCATACAAGTGTGGTCCAATTCAATGCACTACTGTTAATTGATATTCATGGTATTTAAACACTATTTGTAATTCAATGTGACAGGAGTGAGTGAAAAGTCTCATTTCAAGAAAAAAAAGGGTACAAAACATCATAAACACCAAACTGGAAGTCCCTGGAGGCTATATTACCACATGTTTTCGTGCCCAATACACTAGTCACACTTGGTGTAGGCAATATAAGTCAAAAAAACAACTATTGAATAATTTTTTTTGAAACCGGTCTTTCAAACTCGTTATCGCCGGTAAAGTACATATGAAACTTTCTGTTTAGGCACGAGAAAAATTGGTTTAAGGCAAAAAATTTTTTGACTTAAATTTTTAAAGTTTAACTGTGGGTTACCCTCAGTAGGAGTGCTGTTCTGCCATAGAACACTTTTTAAATGGATCGGAAGGCTTACCAAATTGACATTTTACGATTTTCGCCATGTACACATTAAATCAACAAAAAACGTTATTTTATCGCTATGCAAAAAGTAATATCAGCTTTTCTGCCTCCCATACAAGTGTGGTCCAATTCATCGCACTACTGTTAATTGATTTTCATGGTATTTAAACACTATTTGTAATTCAATGTGACAGGAGTGAGTGAAAAGTCTCATTTCAAGAAAAAAAAGGGTACAAAACATCATAAACACCAAACTGGAAGTCCCTGGAGGCTATATTACCACATGTTTTCGTGCCCAATACACTAGTCACACTTGGTGTAGGCAATATAAGTCAAAAAAACAACTATTGAATAATTTTTTTTGAAACCGGTCTTTCAAACTCGTTATCGCCGGTAAAGTACATATGAAACTTTCTGTTTAGGCCCGAGAAAAATTGGTTTAAGGCAAAAAATTTTTTGACTAAAATTTTTAAAGTTTAACTGTGGGTTACCCTCAGTAGGAGTGCTGTTCTGCCATAGAACACTTTTTAAATGGATCGGAAGGCTTACCAAATTGACATTTTACGATTTTCGCCATGTACACATTAAATCAACAAAAAACGTTATTTTATCGCTATGCAAAAAGTAATATCAGCTTTTCTGCCTCCCATACAAGTGTGGTCCAATTCATCGCACTACTGTTAATTAATTTTCATGGTATTTAAACACTATTTGTTATTCAATGTGACAGGAGTGAGTGAAAAGTCTCATTTCAAGAAAAAAAATGGTACAAAACATCATAAACACCAAACTGGAAGTCCCTGGAGGCTGTATTACTACATGTTTTTGTGCCCAATACACTAGTCACACTTGGTGTAGGCAATATAAGTCAAAAAACAACTATTGAATAATTTTTTTTGAAACCGGTCTTTCAAACACGTTATCGCCGGTAAAGTACATATGAAACTTTCTGTTTAGGCCCGAGAGAAAAATTGGTTTAAGGCAAAAAATTTTTGACTCAAATTTTTAAATTTTAACTGTGGGTTACCCTCAGTAGGAGTGCTGTTCTGCTATAGAATGCTTTTTAAATGGATCGGAAGGCTTACCAAACTGACATTTTACGATTTTCGCCATGTACACATTAAATCAACAAAAAACGTTATTTTATCGCTATGCAAAAAAAAATATCAGCTTTTCTGCCTCCCATACAAGTGTGGTCCAATTCATCGCACTACTGTTAATTAATTTTCATGGTATTTAAACACTATTTGTTAATCAATGTGACAGGAGTGAGTGAAAAGTCTCATTTCAAGAAAAAAAATGGTACAAAACATCATAAACACCAAACTGGAAGTCCCTGGAGGCTATATTGCTACATGTTTTCGTGCGCAATACACTAGTCACACTTGGTGTAGGCAATATAAGTAAAAAAAAACAACTATTGAATATTTTTTTTTGAAACCGGTCTTTCAAATACGTTATCGCCGGTAAAGTACATATGAAACTTTCTGTTTAGGCCCGAGAAAAATTGGTTTAAGGCAAAAAATTTTTTGACTTAAATTTTTAAAGTTTAACTGTGGGTTACCCTCAGTAGGAGTGCTGTTCTGCCATAGAACACTTTTTAAATGGATCGGAAGGCTTACCAAATTGACATTTTACGATTTTCGCCATGTACACATTAAATCAACAAAAAACGTTATTTTATCGCTATGCAAAAAGTAATATCAGCTTTTCTGCCTCCCATACAAGTGTGGTCCAATTCATCGCACTACTGTTAATTAATTTTCATGGTATTTAAACACTATTTGTTATTCAATGTGACAGGAGTGAGTGAAAAGTCTCATTTCAAGAAAAAAAAATGGTACAAAACATCAAAAACACCAAACTGGAAGTCCCTGGAGGCTATATTACTACATGTTTTCGTGCCCAATACACTAGTCACACTTGGTGTAGGCAATATAAGTAAAAAAACAACTATTGAATATTTTTTTTGAAACCGGTCTTTCAAATACGTTATCGCCGGTAAAGTACATATGAAACTTTCTGTTTAGGACCGAGAGAAAAATTGGTTTAAGGCAAAAATTTTTTTACTCAAATTTTTAAAGTTTAACTCTGTGTTACCCTCAGTAGGAGTACTGTTCTGCTTTAGAACGCTTTTTAAATGGATCGGAAGGCTTACCAAATTGACATTTTACGATTTTCGCCATGTACATATTAAATCAACAAAAAACGTTATTTTATCGCTATGCAAAAAGTAATATCAGCTTTTCGGCCTCCCATACAAGTGTGGTCCAATTCATCGCACTACTGTTAATTAATTTTCATGGTATTTAAACACTATTTGTAATTCAATGTGACAGGAGTGAGTGAAAAGTATCATTTCAGGAAAAAAATGGTACAAAACAACATAAACACCAAACTGGAAGTCCCTGGAGGCTATATTGCTATATGTTTTCGTGCCCAATACACTAATCACACTTGGTGTAGGCAATATCAGTCAAAAAAACAACTATTGAATAATTTTTTTTGAAACCGGTCTTTCAAACACGTTATCGCCGGTAAAGAACATATGAAACTTTCTGTTTAGGCCCGAGAGAAAAATTGGTTTAAGGCAAAAAATTTTTGACTCAAATTTTTAAATTTTAACTGTGGGTTACCCTCAGTAGGAGTGCTGTTCTGCTATAGAATGCTTTTTAAATGGATCGGAAGGCTTACCAAACTGACATTTTACGATTTTCGCCATGTACACATTAAATCAACAAAAAACGTTATTTTATCGCTATGCAAAAAAAAATATCAGCTTTTCTGCCTCCCATACAAGTGTGGTCCAATTCATCGCACTACTTTTAATGAATTTTCATGGTATTTAAACACTATTTGTAATTCAATGTGACAGGAGTGAGTGAAAAGTCTCATTTCAAGAAAAAAAATGGTACAAAACATCATAAACACCAAACTGGAAGTCCCTGGAGGCTGTATTACTACATGTTTTTGTGCCCAATACGCTAGTCACACTTGGTGTAGGCAATATCAGTCAAAAAAACAACTATTGAATATTTTTTTTGAAACCGGTCTTTCAAATACGTTATCGCCGGTAAAGTACATATGAAACTTTCTGTTTAGGACCGAGAGAAAAATTGGTTTAAGGCAAAAAATTTTTTTACTCAAATTTTTAAAGTTTAACTCTGTGTTACCCTCAGTAGGAGTACTGTTCTGCTTTAGAACGCTTTTTAAATGGATCGGAAGGCTTACCAAATTGACATTTTACGATTTTCGCCATGTACATATTAAATCAACAAAAAACGTTATTTTATCGCTATGCAAAAAGTAATATCAGCTTTTCGGCCTCCCATACAAGTGTGGTCCAATTCATCGCACTACTGTTAATTAATTTTCATGGTATTTAAACACTATTTGTAATTCAATGTGACAGGAGTGAGTGAAAAGTATCATTTCAGGAAAAAAATGGTACAAAACAACATAAACACCAAACTGGAAGTCCCTGGAGGCTATATTGCTATATGTTTTCGTGCCCAATACACTAATCACACTTGGTGTAGGCAATATAAGTCAAAAAAACAACTATTGAATAATTTTTTTTGAAACCGGTCTTTCAAATACGTTATCGCCGGTAAAGTACATATGAAACTTTCTGTTTAGGCCCGAGAGAAAAATTGGTTTGAGGCAAAAAATTTTTTGACTCAAATTTTTAAAGTTTAACTGTGTGTTACCCTCAGTAGGAGTGCTGTTCTGCTATAGAACGCTTTTTAAATGGATCGGAAGGCTTACCAAATTGACATTTTACGATTTTCGCCATGTACACATTAAATCAACAAAAAACGTTATTTTATCGCTATGCAAAAAGTAATATCAGCTTTTCTGCCTCCGATACAAGTGTGGTCCAATTCATCGCACTACTGTTAATTAATTTTCATGGTATTTAAACACTATTTGTAATTCAATGTGACAGGAGTGAGTGAAAAGTCTCATTTCAGGAAAAAAAAATTGTACAAAACATCAAAAACACAAAACTGGAAGTCCCTGGAGGCTATATTGCTACATGTTTTCGTGCGCAATACACTAGTCACACTTGGTGTAGGCAATATAAGTAAAAAAAACAACTATTGAATATTTTTTTTTTTTGAAACCGGTCTTTCAAATACGTTATCGCCGGTAAAGTACATATGAAACTTTCTGTTTAGGCCCGAGAGAAAAATTGGTTTGAGGCAAAAAATTTTTTGACTCAAATTTTTAAAGTTTAACTGTGTGTTACCCTCAGTAGGAGTGCTGTTCTGCTATAGAACGCTTTTTAAATGGATCGGAAGGCTAACCAAATTGACATTTTACGATTTTCGCCATGTACACATTAAATCAACAAAAACGTTATTTTATCGCTATGCAAAAAGTAATATCAGCTTTTCTGCCTCCCATACAAGTGTGGTCCAATTCATCGCACTACTGTTAATTAATTTTCATGGTATTTAAACACTATTTGTAATTCAATGTGACAGGAGTGAGTGAAAAGTCTCATATCAAGAAAAAAAAATCGTACAAAACATCATAAACACCAAACTGGAAGTCCCTGGAGGCTCTATTACTACATCTTTTTGTGCCCAATACTTTAGTCACACTTAGTGTAGGCAATACAAACCAAAAAAAACAACTATTGAATAATTTCTTTTTGAAACCGGTCTTTCAAATACGTTATCGCCGGTAAAGTACATATGAAACTTTCTGTTTAGGCCCGAGAGAAAAATTGGTTTAAGGCAAAAAATTTTTTGACTCAATTTTTTAAAGTTTAACTGTTGGTTATCCTCAGTGGGAGTGCTGTTCTGCTATAGAACGCTTTTTAAATGGATCGGAAGGCTTACCAAATTGACATTTTACGATTTTCGCCATGTACACATTAAATCAACAAAAAACGTTATTTTATCGCTATGCAAAAAGTAATATCGGCTTTTCTGCCTCCCATACAAGTGTGGTCCAATTCATCGCACTACTGTTAATTAATTTTCATGGTATTTAAACACTATTTGTAATTCAATGTGACAGGAGTGAGTGAAAAGTCTCATATCAAGAAAAAAAATCGTACAAAACATCATAAACATCAAACTGGAAGTCCCTGGAGGCTCTATTACTACATCTTTTTGTGCCCAATACACTAGTCACACTTGGTGTAGGCAATATAGGTAAAAAAAAACTATTGAATAATTTTTTTTGAAACCGGTCTTTCAAATACGTTATCGCCGGTAAAGTACATATGAAACTTTCTGTTTAGGCCCGACAGAAAAATTGGTTTAGGTCAAAAAATTTTGTGACTCCAATTTTTAAAGTTTAACTGTGGGTTACCCTCAGTAGGAGTGCTGTTCTGCTATAGAACGCTTTTTAAATGGATCGGAAGGCTTACCAAATTGACATTTTACGATTTTCGCCATGTACACATTAAATCAACAAAAAACGTTATTTTATCGCTATGCAAAAAGTAATATCGGCTTTTCTGCCTCCCATACAATTGTGGTCCAATTCATCGCACTACTGTTAATTAATTTTCATGGTATTTAAACACTATTTGTAATTCAATGTGACAGGAGTGAGTGAAAAGTCTCATATCAAGAAAAAAAAATCGTACAAAACATCATAAACACCAAACTGGAAGTCCCTGGAGGCTCTATTACTACATCTTTTTGTGCCCAATACACTAGTCACACTTAGTGTAGGCAATACAAACCAAAAAACAACTATTGAATAATTTCTTTTTGAAACCGGTCTTTCAAATACGTTATCGCCGGTAAAGTACATATGAAACTTTCTGTTTAGGACCGAGAGAAAAATTGGTTTAAGGCAAAAAATTTTTTGACTCAATTTTTTTAGTTTAACTGTGGGTTACCCTCAGTAGGAGTGCTGTTCTGCTATAGAACGCTTTTTAAATGGATCGGAAGGCTTACCAAATTGACATTTTACGATTTTCGCCATGTACACATTAAATCAACAAAAAACGTTATTTTATCGCTATGCAAAAAGTAATATCGGCTTTTCTGCCTCCCTTACAAGTGTGGTCCAATTCATCGCACTACTGTTAATTAATTTTCATGGTATTTAAACACTATTTGTAATTCAATGTGACAGGAGTGAGTGAAAAGTCTCATATCAGGAAAAAAAATCGTACAAAACATCATAAACATCAAACTGGAAGTCCCTGGAGGCTCTATTACTACATCTTTTTGTGCCCAATACACTAGTCACACTTGGTGTAGGCAATATAGGTAAAAAAACAACTATTGAATAATTTTTTTTGAAACCGGTCTTTCAAATACGTTATCGCCGGTAAAGTACATATGAAACTTTCTGTTTAGGCCCGAGAGAAAAATTGGTTTAAGGCAAAAAATTTTTTGACTCAATTTTTTAAAGTTTAACTGTGGGTTACCCTCAGTAGGAGTGCTGTTCTGCTATAGAACGCTTTTTAAATGGATCGGAAGGCTTACCAAATTGACATTTTACGATTTTAGCCATGTACACATTAAATCAACAAAAAACGTTATTTTATCGCTATGCAAAAAGTAATATCGGCTTTTCTGCCTCCCATACAAGTGTGGTCCAATTCATCGCACTACTGTTAATTAATTTTCGTGGTATTTAAACACTATTTGTAATTCAATGTGACAGGAGTGAGTGAAAAGTCTCATATCAAGAAAAAAAAAATCGTACAAAACATCATAAACATCAAACTGGAAGTCCCTGGAGGCTCTATTACTACATCTTTTTGTGCCCAATACACTAGTCACACTTGGTGTAGGCAATATAGGTAAAAAAACAACTATTGAATAATTTTTTTTGAAACCGGTCTTTCAAATACGTTATCGCCGGTAAAGTACATATGAAACTTTCTGTTTAGGCCGGAGAGAAAAATTGGTTTAAGGCAAAAAATTTTTTGACGCAAATTTTTAAAGTTTAACTGTGGGTTACCCTCAGTAGGAGTGCTTTTCTGCTATAGAACGCTTTTTAAATGGATCGGAAGGCTTACCAAATTGACGTTTTACGATTTTCGCCATGTACACATTAAATCAACAAAAATCGTTATTTTATCGCTATGCAAAAAGTAATATCAGCTTTTCTGCCTCCCATACAAGTGTGGTCCAATTCATCGCACTACTGTTAATTAATTTTCATGGTATTTAAACACTATTTGTAATTCAATGTGACAGGAGTGAGTGAAAAGTCTCATATCAAGAAAAAAAATCGTACAAAACACCATAAACACCAAACTGGAAGTCCCTGGAGGCTCTATTACTACATCTTTTTGTGCCCAATACACTAGTCACACTTGGTGTAGGCAATATAAGTCAAAAAAACAACTATTGAATAATTTTTTTTGAAACCGGTCTTTCAATACGTTATCGCCGGTAAAGTACATATGAAACTTTCTGTTTAGGCCCGAGAGAAAAATTGGTTTAAGGCAAAAAACTTTTTGACTCAAAATTTTAAAGTTTAACTGTGGGTTATCCTCAGTGGGAGTGCTGTTCTGCTATAGAACGCTTTTTAAATGGATCGGAAGGCTTACCAAATTGACATTTTACGATTTTCGCCATGTACACATTAAATCAACAAAAAACGTTATTTTATCGCTATGCAAAAAGTAATATCAGCTTTTCTGCCTCCCATACAAGTGTGGTCCAATTCATTGCACTACTGTTAATTAATTTTCATGGTATTTAAACACTATTTGTAATTCAATGTGACAGGAGGGAGTGAAAAGTCTCATATCAAGAAAAAAAATCGTACAAAACATCATAAACACCAAACTGGAAGTCCCTGGAGGCTCTATTACTACATCTTTTTGTGGCCAATACACTAGTCACACTTGGTGTAGACAATATAAGTAAAAAAACAACTATTGAATAACTTTTTTTGAAACCGGTCTTTCAAATACGTTATCGCCGGTAAAGTACATATGAAACTTTCTGTTTAGGCCCGAGAGAACAATTGGTTTGAGGCAAAAAATTTTTCGACTCAAATTTTTAAAATTTAACTGTGGGTTACCCTCAGTAGGAGTGCTGTTCTGCAATAGAACGCTTTTTAAATGGATCGGAAGGCTTACCAAATTGACATTTTACGATTTTCGCAATGTACACATTAAATCAACAAAAAACGTTATTTTATCGCTATGCAAAAATTAATATTGGCATTTCTGCCTCCCATACAAGTGTGGTCCAGTTCATCGCACTACTGTTAATTAATTTTCATGGTATTTAAACACTTTTTGTAATTCAATGTGACAGGAGTGAGTGAAAAGTCTCATTTCAGGAAAAAAAATGGTACAAAACATCATAAACACCAAACTGGAACTCCCTGGAGGCTATATTGCTACATGTTTTCGTGCCCAATACACTAGTCACACTTGGTGTAGGCAATATGAGTAAAAAAACAACTATTGAATAATTTTTTTTGAAACCGGTCTTTCAAATACGTTATCGCCGGTAAAGTACATATGAAACTTTCTGTTTAGGCCCGAGAGAAAAATTGGTTTAAGGCAAAAAATTTTTTGACTCAAATTTTCGACGTTTAATTGTGTGTTACCCTCAGTATGAGTGCTGTTCTGCTATAGAACACTTTTTAAATGGATAGGAAGGCTTACCAAATTGACAATATACGATTTTCGACATGTACACATTAAATCAACAAAAAAACCTTTTTTTATCGATATGCAAAACGTATTATCAAATTTGCTGCCTCCCTTACGACGTGTATGGTTCTAACTCAGCGCACTGTTTTCGATTATTTTTCATGGTATTTGAACACTATTTATGATTAAATGTGACTGGAATCAGTGAAAAGACTTTTTTCGCCATGTACATATTCAATCAGTAAAAACGTTGTTTTATCGCTACACAAAACGTTAAATCAACGTTTCTGATTGTTTTCAAGTTTAAAACTACTAAATTTTTGTGACGGTTATCTTGCAAGATCTTGCAAGATTCTTGCAAGATAAACGTCCGGACCTTGCATCTTGCAAGATAAACGTTGTTTGCAAGAGTCTTGCAAGATCTTGCAAGATAAACTTTATTTGCAAGAATCTTGCAAGATCTTACAAGATAACCGTTGAAGTTCGTCTGGGGAATTTTCCCTTCAGAGTGGTAAGATCTCACCATTTTTGAATTTAGGTCACTAGTAAGAGTCAAATGAAAAAAGTGCCACAATTGGTGTCTTATCGCGTTTTTCAATCAGTTTGTATTTTTGTAAAATGTTTGACTAATATCTGACGGACCTCTTCTGAACGACTGACAGTGGATCGATTTTATTGTAACCTGCTTCAATCTGACTAATTTCGTAGCTCGGGTCGACGTGTCAACGCTAAAAATTGCTAAAAAATGTAAGATTTGCGGTGAATGCGGTAAAAAGATGCGATGAATACGATGGAAGCGGTGAAAAAAATTAATTTAACGCCAAAAATCGCAAATATTACAAAATTTCACCACTAAAAATCACTGTACATTTTTGTCGGTGAATTTTCGTAAGATTTGCGGTTTTTAGAGGTGAACATTTTTATTTTCACTGCTTTCCGTTGGTAGCGGTGAATTTTTTTCACCGCATAAGCAGTGTAAATAAAAAATTCACCGCTAAAAACCGCAAATCTTACAAAATTTTAATGCATTTGTTCTTCATAGCGTTTATTGAATCTGATTTAAATTCACAAGAAATATCAATAAAGAAAGTGATAGATGGCGCAGTGGATAAAAAGTCGTTGACATGCAAGAGATGTGAGGGTCGAACACGTGTACGGCAGTTTCTTTTTTATAAGAAATCGGGTGAATGCATTGAAAAAAAATGTCACTGCTAAAAACCGCAAACTTTACGAAAATTCACCGCTTTCACCGCATTTATCGGAAAATGATGCGGGCACTTTGCGTTGAAAAATATTTTTTTTCACCGCTTTTCACGGCAATTCTTACATTATTTTTGACCAAACCTCGACTCGGGAGAGCAGTTCGGCCAAGGTAAGTTGAGTATGTTTGTCAACTGCTCTCAGACGAAGTTTGTTGTAATTTCATTAGTCCTGTGCCCAACGTTTCGAACTTTTCGTACTCATAAACGGGATCAAAATTGGGGCTGCTGTGAACACATTAAATCATACCACAAAGAGCAGTTTTTAGCGGTTTGTTTCCCTTTCATCCACCCGTCCCCCCCCCCCCACTTTCCGATCCTCCTCAAAAGTCCCCACACCTCTATTGTACCCTTAATGCTTAAAACTGTAAAACTGTAGCCTTCCTAAGTCTAAGCCCAAATTAGATACTACCGAAGCTAGCCCAGGTTGAGGTCCAGACCAAAATGGCTTCTGATCAGACCGTCCCAGACAAAAGCGAGCTCTGATCAGACCAAACCAGATTTAAGTGTCCTCTGATTAGACTATAGTGCGCTCGAAGCTCCGTATGCGCTTAAAGTGCGCTCAAAAAACTCCTCTGATCAGACTATTATGCGCTCGAAAGTCATATCCTGATCAGACTAGTGTGCGCTCGAATCCGCCTCTGATCAGATTGAAGTGCGCTCGATATAGCCTCTGATCAGACTGAAGTGCGCTCGAAATTGCCTATGATCAGACTGGAGTGCGCTCAAAATCACCTCTGATCAGACAAAATTGCGGTCGAAGTTGCTTCTGTTTAGACTAAAGTGCGTTCAAAATAGTCTGATCAGAGAATGATTTTGAACATGAACAAATCTCTCAAAATCGTTATAATATATTCATTCCATGAAAATTGATGTTATCAATCTTATACTTGACTAACGAAAAGCCAATTCTAAAAGTATTGCTAATGAAAATAAAACCAAAAAAGGATCTCAAAGAAATTTATTGAGCATACTTTTATTTATGTTTTTAACTGAATAAATGAACTTGGACAGCTTTGCATAAAAACGTCCTGATCTACTTTGATTCACAATCTTCTCTTGAGGGGACCGGCAGTTGCCATCAGCTGGACCCTTTGGTTCTGATCAAACCCATCAAATTTTCAGATGGAGTTCTGATTAGAATGCTGCTTTCTTGTTGACTCTTACCATAGACAACAAATGTCAGTAAAAACTTGAAAAAATTTCGCTCGACTTGGTCTCTGGTCAGACTAGTGTGCGCTCCAATAGTCCTCTGATCAGACTAGTGTGCGCTCGAAACTGCCTCTGATCTGACCGTCCCAGACCAGAATGACCTCTGATCAGACCGTCCCAGACCAAAGTGGCCTCTGATCAGGCATGTTCCAGACCGTTGTCCAGACAAAAGTGCACTCGAAGCCTTTTCCAGACCATGTATTTCGAGCGCACCAAGAACATGTGAGCGTTCGGAGATGGTCTGATCAGAGCTCAAGTCGGTCTGGCCACCTCGACCTGGGAGCCGCTCGACAGTCATTTGACAGCAACCCGCACTGAACTCCAAGTACGAATCGGTACTAGGCGCGTGTAAATGCAATTAATTATTAGTACTGATTCATTCGCTGATTCACGGCAATTTTTTAAGTGCCAGACATGAGTTTATACTGATTATTAAGTTATCAGACTTGGGTCAAGTCTGATTTTGCAATTGACAGACTTGCGCCAAATATGATTTTACAATTGCCAGACTTTCACCAATTATGATTTTACAATTGTCAGTCTTGCGCCAGTTATGATTTCCTAATTGCCATACTTGGGCCAATAAGGATTTTGAATTGCTCTTGAACGTAGCTCATAGCCATTGTTGTAAATGTGCTGGTCTTGCTTTATGCCAATTTTTCGCTTGATCATCTTGCGCTTTTCTTCTAGAACATTCTTTGACTTTTCAAGTGAATTTTTCACGCTTTCGTTCTTCATTTTTGAGTGATCTTTATTGCTCTCACTCCTAAGTAAAGCTTGTTGCTAATATAAAGCCGGTTGCAGCATAGCTACAATAACAACCAAATAGCACAGTCGGTAGTGCATATATTAATGAAGTGGGAGGTCAATAGTACGAATCCAGGTGGGGTCAGATGTTTTTTCCAACCACCTGTTGTTCGAGAGCAGTTCTTCCGACATTAGTTGGTTTATGTTTTACTTGCCAGACTG